>NW_024067614.1:0-95887 GCF_015533775.1 Penicillium roqueforti
ATATTTATTTACTTATTAGATCTATAACTACTAAGACTTTTTAATCTAATTTTTTATCTCTATCTAGATATCCTAAAGGTAGGATAGTATATCTATTACTTCTTACTTATTCTAGGTTAAAGTCTCTCAGTCCTTCTAATTAAAAGATATAGTAGGTTTATAGCCTCTTTTAATAAAGAATAGGGACTTCTTAGTTATATCCTAAGGAAGTATTAATACTATAAAATCTACTATTAGTAGGTATTCTAACTAATTATCCTAGTTCTATTCTATATAGGATTATAATCACTATACTATATACTAGTTAGTAATTTCACTTTATCTATCTATCTAAGGGTAATATATAGTCGATAACTTTCTTTTTATACCTAGGATTTAATAGAACTTAGTCTAGAATTCTAAGATAAACTAACCTCCTTAATTAGAGATAATTGTATCTAGGATCCCTATAATCTAAATAATATAATCTATAAATAGGTATACTATGGTTTTTATATCTATTTCCTTTTAATAAGGAATTAATATTAGTTACTTACTTAAATAGTCTACTACTATAAATATAGTATTATACCTATAGCGATCTTTTAGAAAAGACCTAAAATCTATTATAATATATTACTATAGTTATTCTAGTACTAGTAGGGGATATAATAGCCCTAGAGTATAATCTCTCTATACCTTTATTCTTTTATAAATTAAGCAGTTATTAATATAATACTTAATATCTATTACCTATCCTAGCTAATAATATCATTCTAATACTAATTTCTTCAGCTTCTCAATTCCTAGGTATATAACTAATAGCTATCGATATATCTTATTAAGAAGCCTTATATAAAGATCTCCTTTATTAGGAACCTTAAGTTAGTTCTTAAAAAGTAATAGTCTATTATAAAGTATCTACTTTAGATTACTTCCTTTAATAGCTATCTATTAGAATAGTTCTAATTTAGTATTTTACTAATTAGCTTATTTTATATAGTTTATAATCTTAGGATCTTCTAGTTTAATTAGTAAGAGCTCTATAGGATATATACCTTTCTTAAGGTATTCTTTAGGAAGTATAGTAAACTATTAACCTTAGTCTATATAAGGTAACTCCTTCTAGGAGAGTATATTAGTAATAATATTCTTCTTTCCTAATCGATACTTAATAGTAAAGTAGAACTATAAGAGGAACTTACTCTACTAGGCCTACTACTAATTTATCTATCTTATAGTTATAAAGTATTCTAAGGATTAATAATCTATAATAATTTCGAAATACTCCTTTCTAAAAAGACCTTCTAACTCTAGTCACTACTCTTATAAGGTATAGATAATAGCTAATAACTCCTTATCCTATACTTTATAGTTAAGTTCAGTAGCTTATATTATTTTTAAGAAGAAAGCTATAGGATACTAGAAGTCATTATTATTATAGTACTGCGTTAGGACTACTCCTAAGACTCTATTTAAGGTATCTATTTCTACTTAGGTACAGAGTTTTAGATTATAATAGTATAGGATCGGAGCCTTAATTAGGCTTTTTTTTAACTTTTAGAAAGTATCTTTATACTATAGTAACTAATAGTAGACTATATCTCTTTAAGTTAGGTAGTAGAGTAGCTTAGAAATAGCGCTATACCCTTAGATAAATCATCTATAAAAGTTATAGAATCTAAGGAAGGACTAGACTCCCTTTACTATTATAGGTATCTTCTATTACTAGATTATATAGATCTTTTTAGGATTAATAGCTATTCCTTCTATACTAATGATAAATCCTAAGAACTTAATCTTAGTTATAAAGAATTTGTACTTAGATAATATAACCTATAGACCTACTTTCTAGAGTTAGGAAAGTACTTCTTAAATATATATCTAATATTCCTTTATAGTATCACTGTAGATAAGGATATTATCTATAAATACCATAGTATACTTATCTATATATTCCTAAAGTATATTATTTATAAAATACTAGAAGGTTACTAGCCTATTTATTAATCTAAAGGGTATAACCTTATATTTAAAAGATCTATATTATATATAGAAAGTTATAAGATCTTCTACTCTAAGAATTAACTAGATTTAGTAAAATCCTTAATAGATATCTAGCTTTATAAAGAACTTAGCTTTATTAGTTCTTTATAGTACTTTATTAATTAGAGGTAGAGAATAACAATCCTTCTTTAAAATACCGTTCAGTTATTAGAAATCTATATAGAATTGTAGACCTCCTTTAGGCTTCTTTACTATAAGGATAGGTAAAGTATAGGGGGTAGAGCTAGGTATAATAAATCCCTTCTTAAGGTTATCTATAATATACTACTTAGTAGCTTTTAATTTATTAAGTAATAACTTATAGAGAGGGTAATATCCTAGCTATACCTCTGCTTTAAAGATAATATCGTAGTCTACCCCTATATAGTAAGGTAGGAGTTTATTAGATTTTCGCTTAGAGAAGACTTCTATAAGGTTATAGTATTCCTATAGGAGTATTCTTTTAATTTCTTCGATCTCTATATCCTATACCCTTATTAATTTAATATTAATAATATAATTAATTTCTATAAGAGAAGTTAAGAATACTTTAACTCCCTTTTTAGTATTTATCTTTATATATAGTCGATTAAACCCTACTCTACTAATAATACTTATATTAATTAGTAGAAGTATTTCCCTTAGTTCTTCTTCTTAAGTCTATTAGACTAGGATAGGGGGTATCTTATTATTAAGGTTCTGTACTATCTTCTACTATTCCTTAACTTACTAGTAGCTATACTAATAAACGTAAGCTTATAGATAGGGCTTTTAGGTTTCTAGATCTTATTAAGATTTATTAAAGAAGTGGTCTTATCTCTTAACGTCTACTTAGTAATCTTTATTTATTACCTTATTCCTTCTTAGAATCTAAGTAGATATTAGTATAGTAAGTTTACTCGCTACTTTATTAAAAAGTATTCCCTATTATAGCTAGATTATTCGATAATAATAATAGTCGAGTAGAACGTTATATTCTATAAACTATATTCTTCCTAGTATTAAATCATACTATCCTAGGTCTATAACTAGTATTAGAACTTATTATTAGATCCTTCTATCGACGTTTAACATAAGTATAATAGTATAGGTAATTAGGCTTACTAGTTTTCTATTAAATCCTCTAACTAGGCACTTCTAACTTAGCTTATATATATATAAACCAAATTTCTTTCTAAGTAATATAATAAGGGTAGTATTAATAAAGATAGATCTATCTACTCCTATATCTACTAATACTTTAATCAAAAAGGAACGTCTATTATATATTAAGTTTATATTAAAAACTAAACTATTTCCTAGACTTCCTAAAAGTTTCTATAGATCGAGAGTATATAGTAACACTTCCTTACTACCTAGGATAGAGACTTTCCCTAGGTAGTGGCTTTTCCCTAATTATCGCTTTTAAGTTCTTTAAGGTTAGTAACTCTCGGTATATATATATCAGCGGCAGCTATAATAATAGTAGTAACCTACTTCTTAGGACAATCATAAGTTATATATCCCTTTTCTTTATAGTAGAAATACTTTCCTTTATATATTAACGCTTCTCTCTCTATAGTTATTATATTACTAGTGTAGCTTATACTTGGTTCTTTCTTAATTTAAAGGGTATAGGTTATAGTAGTAGTTTATATTCCTCCTCTAGATCCTCTAGCAGCTAGAGTAGTATAAGTGCAGTTAATAGTTTTCTTTTCCTATTATAAACTGATTTTATATACTATACTATAATAGGTTTAAACAAATATATTAAAGCTAACGAGGTCCTAGTTCACTGCCTATATAACTTATATCTAGAGTAGGTATAGAAGTTTCAGATAAAGGTCACGTTTACAGTTTTCTTTAATAATAGCAGCCTCCTCTATAAGCTATATAAATTCTATAAGAAAGTCGGTAAAGTCGTTATAGGGCTTTATCTAAAGTTTATAGTAGTTAATATATACCTCAGTCTTTTAATTAGGGTTTATAAAGACAGTTTAAAGGTAAGTAATAATATCCTTAGTATTAAGGTAGGGATTACTTAAGGTTACACTTATTCTTAGTATAATATAGAGTTAAGCCTTTCCCTTATAACAGCTCTAGATATAAATCTTTTAATAAACTAGAAGGAGGTAATAGTTAGAATTAGCTTTAAGTTTCTATTAGATAATTATTTCCTAAGTCTCAAATTATACTTCCTTTCTATCCTTTAGAATAGGAGTATTAGATATCTTAGCACTCTTAACTTAGGCTTCTATAATTGGTATACCAGAATTTGATAAGGTTTATTAAATAGTCGGTATATTATTTAGGAGATAGTATATAAAATAGTCTCTTTCTTACTAAGTAAGGCTTAAGTAGGCAATCGCTTTATTTCATTTAATAGTTAGGTTATTAATAGTAGTTACTATCTCTCTCTCCTTCTTATAGAAGGCAGTGATCTCTATATTTAGTTTCTATTTTTCCTTTTTAAGAAGCCTATACTAGTTAGCTAGAATATTAAATCATTCTAGCTTTAGGGTTCTTTTTAGGAGTTTATTAATAGAAATTTCTTTATTAAGGTATAATATTTTATCTCTCTCGATACTCTCAATTAAGATAGTATTTATATTCGAAGGGCTAGGGGTAGGAGTAATAGGTCCTTATTAGCCAGTATCTTCTTCCTCTAGGGTATCTAGAGGTCACTTTCTACAGCTTACTGAACTTCTAGTTTCAGGAGCTATATTATGATCAAGAAAAAGTTTAAAGATATAAACTAAGCTAGAGCTAGTTGTGATAACTACTTGTATAACTATATAGTTTAAGGTTAAATTTTGGAATAATACTTAGAATTATATTATATACCAAGTCGTTTAAGGAAAGAGTACATTTATATCAAAATTCTAAGTATAAGGAGAGAAGAAGAAAAGGGAAAACTATTTATAAGGACGTTCCTCCTTCTTATATCCTTCCTATTTGCTTGTTTACTTCTAGTGCAAAAGCTCGTTTGCCCTTCTTGGAAGAAACGAGGGAAGTCGCTCCTGCCTAGATTGTCATAATAATTACCTATTTAAAAACCTATTTATATTTAGGTATAGTAGTACCCTAGCTCCTATTAGGGCTAGTAAAAGTAGTATTAGATATTATATTATATCTTTATATAAAGGGCGATTTTAAATACCCTTAAATATCTATAGAATATATATAAAGTGAGTATTATAAAGATAAACCTCCTACCTAACTAAGGTTAGGCTAATAAAGGCTAAACTAGGTTCCTACTCTATCTAAAGAGCTATTTAGGTAGATATACCTACTCTATAGTCTAAAAGGTAACCCCTAAGTTATTGACTAGTACTCTAGAGGCTTGGCCTAGACTACTTAAGAAGGTATTCCTAGAGACCTTAGATTTCTAAGGTATATAATATATTTATTACTACTATATCTAGGTATATATTAGAATTTACCTTCCTAAGTAGGTATCCTAGAATATATACTACTATATACTTCTATTTCTATAGTATCTCTACCTAATTATAAGCCTAGTCTAGCTTCTACTAAATTTATAGCTAGGTAGTATAAGAAGCTTAGGTTATAACTATAGTAGGCTTCCCTTATATATAGTCTTTCTAATAATAATTATCCCTTTAAATATACTAACTAACTATTAGATAATAAAGCTATTAATATAATAGGGAATAAGGTTAACTATTAATACTATAACTAGGCTAAGGGGTCTCTAAGTTTAGCTTTACCTAACTTAGATAATCTAGAGTATAATTCTCTTAAGGTATCTATAGTACTAACTAGTATATTTTTACGATAATAGGTAATATTAATCTTACTCCTAATATTTCCTTTACTAAGAGTTAAGTAGATTAGATAGTTAAGTATAGTAGGTTATTTTTCTAACCTACCTCTAAGATAAGATTAATATATTATTCTAACTATAGGTACTTAGGGAGATAGATAAGTAGATTAAGTAGTAAGATAACTAGAATAATAGTATATAATAGTAGATAGAGGCTATTATAAAATACTACTAGAAAATAGATATCCTAGAAGAATAAGTAGTAGTACTATAAGTAAAGCTAGATATTATATATAGTAGGGAGGAAGGGGCTAATAAAGGGCGAAGATTAGGTAGCTATAGATATAAGGTACCTTAAAGCCTACTCTATATTATCTTAATCTTATAATATAGTTTAAGCTAAACCTAATACCTTATCTATTATTATAGAAGTAATTCTAATCCTCTATATTTCTATAGCTACTAGCTATATATAAAACTTATAGTAGTATATTAATACTCCTCTATAGTATAAGGTAAGAGTTATAACTATAGTAGGTAATTATTTATAGACTTAATCGCTAGGCTATTAGCTCTAGCTTAGCCTTAATTAGTATAGTTAGCTAATAGTCTCTACTTAAGGGCTAGATACTTATATTAGATATAGCTAATCTAAGGTACTTAGATATATAGATCTTAAAGCCTACCTTTTACTATTATATAGGGAATAGGCTCTATAGTACTAGCGGTTATATATAACTTACTCCTTAAAATCATTCTCTTTTAGGGGAAGCTAGACTAGTTTATAGCCTAGCTAGGGACTAGGAACTTTAATTAGCTAATAATTATAACTAGTAAAACTAATCCTAGCTTAGCGACCGGAGTATATTATAATCTACCCCTATATACCCTACCTCTAATATATATACCTATCTCTAACTATAGGTAGGTACTACTTAAGTCTAGGGATTAACTTTAGTAATTAAATGGTATTCGCCTATATATTTCTAGTAAAGTATATTTATTATACTACTCTTATATAAGCTAAGTATAATTAGCTAAGTAAGGTACTTTAGCTAGTACCTATATAATTCTCTCTTAGCCTCCTAGATTTAATAGATATAGATAGCCTTAGCTAGTCCTTACTAGAGTTCTTACTTATATAGTTATTTAGGAAGCTAATATTTATATTAGCTACTTTAAGTACTAGTATAGGACTGTAATTTATATACTTAAATATTATTCCTCTAATCTATATCCTCTACTACCTCTTAAGTACTAATCGATAGCCCTATTTTCTTCCTAAAGAGGTATTAAGGGGGCTAGATAAGGATATAGCCCTTAGATAGTAGGACTTTATCCTACTATACCTAGTTTTTATATATTATACTAGACTCTGTATAGTAACTGATTAGACTATCCTAAATATAATAAAATCCTAGAGAGATACCCTATTAGCTATATTAGGGCTTATTATAAAAGGGTTAACTAGGTAGAATACCTATTACTATATATTAGTTAAAGTATATAATCTAGTAAAATTACTAATAGTACCTATATACTAAACGATATTAGCTAAAATATTGAGCCTATCTTAAAAGTTTACTTAAGATAAGGTAGTATAATAGGGTTTTTTTTATAAATCCTATCCTTATAAGGAAAAGAATTGTTATCTTTCCTAATAATATCTTTATACCTAGTATAAAATAGAGGAGTTACAGAAACTTAGTAATACTAGTACTTTCTTATTTTAATTAGTTAATATTAGTTTAATAAAGGAGATATCCCTTAAATAGATATATATCCTTAGCTAACTAGAATATATTTAGTATAATAGATAGTAAATCGATCTATTTATAGATCTAAAGTAGTCTTATACTTCTATAAGTATAATCCTATAAGGGGTATAAGTAGAGATACTATAGTATAAAGAGGGTCCTTTATTACTCTATACTTCTATAACTTATAGTCAGGGGTACTACCCTTTCTAGTACAAGCTTTTTCTTAGTTATTTTAGGTTTCTTATATACTAAGTTCAGTTATATAAGGAGATAAGATTATAAGAATCCTAGATATAGCTAATAATACTCTATCCTCTTTACCTATTTTCTATAGATAGTCTATATAAGTTAACTGTTTAGGGTAAAGTAGGCTTATAATAGATACCTAAGTTAAAGGAATCCCTACTAAATTCTACCCTATTCTATGGTTAAGGGGTTTCTAGAGATCTAGGCCCTAGTATATCTTATTTAAATTACTTATTTAGATATATTTGATATTTCTTAAGTTAGTATAATCACTTATTAGAAACCAGCTAAATAGATAGTATAGATATAGAGCTATACCTTTATTAGTTTAATAAAGGAAGGGTAGATTCACACTATTAGATAAAGTACATTTATTTCTAGATACCCTATATAGTTAATAATACCTTAATTTAGAGGTCTAGAAAGTACATTTAACTTAGTACTCTCCTTTATAGGTAAATTCTATACCCTATAGAGCTCCTACTATAATTAGTATATTATTAGTAAATTATTAGTAAGATTATCTATTAGAATACTTATACCTTTAGAGGATTAGGTTCTAGCTATATAGTATATATTTTACGTATATACTAGATAGGTAGATCCCTATATATTAATCCCTAGCTATAGGCTATCTAACTAGTTATCCTAGCTTTCTACCTTATAGAGTAAGGTATTTAGTATAATTTCCCCTTAGGGAAAACTTGACTATACTTAAGTTAGTACAGTTAGTTACCGAAGATAAATAGTAGGCGAACTTATGAAATCGCTATAAGGTTTCTTCCTATTAGCTATATTTCAGATATATAGAGAATCGATACTCTATAGTTACTAGTCAGAGATTTTATACCTAAGGATCTAAAAACTTACTAACTATATTAACTTTATATACTAGTATTGAGATTAGGGTCATATCTCAGAGAAACCCGAAGTTAATTGTAGCTTTATAAGGTCTCGTTAAGTTGACCGATTTCGCTGTACTATTAACGTAATCTATTTGGCCCTAGGTATTTAGAATAAACTTATCTTCTATCGCCTATTTATTTTGTGATATTCTACTATAGTTATACAAACTGTAGCTAACTTCTGCAATTTATTATAAGAGACCTACCCTTAGGAGAGTGTGGGCCTAGGCGCGGTCGATATAAAGAAGGATAAAACAGCGTTTGATTCTTTGCCGGCTTAGCCTATTACTGTGTATACCTAAATGAATAGTACCCCTACCGCTTTGAACGTTTAAGCCGTAGGCCGCTGCAGAGAACAGAGTTTCCAACATCTCCCCAACAAATGTAACCATAGAACTAAAGGGATAGGGAATAGAGGCTGCCGTCCATTGTTGATTCTGCCTACAACACCCCCAGTTTCGCTTTATGTAATCGGGCAAAAATACCATCTCTAGCTTTCGTCGTCCCCTTTCTGTTCCGTCCAGCTAGAGACTAGGAACCATGATCGGCTAAAGATCGCGATATACAAATCGATCCTTGCTTGGCGACTGGGGAACGTCGCGATCGGCCCCAACGTGCCCCAACCGCAACGTATGTGCCTATCTCTTACTGTAGGTAGCTGCGCACTTCTTGCGTCTCAAAATTAACTTTTTGTGATCGAACGGTACTCATACATACGGTCACGGTGAAGGCTTGTTATCTCACGCCTGTTCCCTCTGGAAGTTTGGGGCTTACTCCGTGGTTGATGCTACTAGACTGGCCCCCAGCGACCAGGGTGAGATAGCGTTGACCAACTGAGGCTATCGCTTTGGCGCTGTTGGTGATCGAGTCGCAGCTTCCGACCCTGCAAGGACTAGCGGTTGATCCACAATAGCCAGACGGAAAGTGCGTGGCGTCTGCCATGGCTCCAACGTACTTTATATTTAGAAGCAAATCTTTCCCGGATCCAGCCCGGCTCTGCGCATCCTGCCCGTGAAGCTTGCCTGCGCTTGCACAATGAACCCCTCCCCACTTTTGGCATTGATTAATGCGAGCTGGGACTCAGGAAATGCTTCGGCAGCCGTCCCGCTCTGCTGTGGCTTCTGAAGGTGATCCCACGCCCTGCACAGCAATGACAACGCCCGATGCTGCCCGTCGAAGTTAATTGTTGGATAAATCCAATGGACCACGGGAATAATCAAAAATAGGTTGCGGCATTATGGGAAGGCTGTAATGGACGCTGGGCTACTCCATTGGAAGCGTCAGAAGCTTAAATGAGACACACCGGCCTTAACTGCAAGTAAAAACGCATCCAATTGTATAATGCTATCTATTCTCTGCGCATCCGAAACATGGCCAACAGGAAGAAGATCCGTACCGACTTCATATGCTTGCCTGCAGTTTGTCTTCGCCGATTGACTGCGCAAACTCAAGCACAGTCATATTACCCCAAGGGGAAATACCAGAACGCCCCGCCCCACAAGGCAGGAAGCTTAGCACAACGAGCCAGACTGCCAGCAGCCAGGGGTGATGTGCAGCGATCAACCTGCCCAACGCGTGATCGAAAGCTGCGGCCCAGAGCTTAATTACAACCTCCTCCGGCAATAAATCACCAACTCGATAATGACATACCGATGAACTACCATAGCAGAAGCTCCACATGAGGTATAGATTTCAACCGTGAAAGGATAGTAGCTGGTCCAGAGTAATTTCCCGATTTCCCAATCGACTGATCGTCCGCATTGCGGGGGGTTACGGAAATGAAAGGGCATCACCCAATAATATAAATCTGCCCTCGGTTCCTTACGCTGAATACGACCAATTAACCCGCACTGATAAGCATTTGGAATGCGCAAAAAGCAAAGAACAACCCCACTGGCCATGTTTAGGAAACATAATCTCGTATAGAAATGAGACGGGATCTGGTGTGTAAGGAGTGTGGAATAGCCAAAAAAAGCGCGCGCTAGGAGTGGTACCCCTGACCAGGAGTAACAAAGTATCCTCTTCACGCTGTGGCTTCTGTACCCTTCATAGGATTGTCTTTGTTAGAGCATGAAACTACTCCGCAGTTGTGAACAGTTTGATTTGCCATTAACCACGCTAAATATATTCCAGCCAATCAAGGATATGTATTCGTTTGAAAAATCTCTCCTTTATCTAACGCAAAATTGACTTTTGACACGAGGAAGTGTTACATCACTGAGGCTATTGCAAATGCTCTAGCGTTGTGCAAAGAACGACCTATCACACCATCTCGTCTGGAATAAAGCTTCAAGAAAGTTCTCAGCCAATATGGTGTTGCCTGTAGGCGCCGTTGGTGACTGCACCAGTGATCTATTAGACTTCGGGCCCACGTAATTTGAACTCAATGTTCAATGTACGATGATATATTGTTTCTTTCGTAGAGACAAATTCGGGATTAATTCCAAATCACTGGGGGAAGTCCCTTGACTGAGACGCATCTTAGGTTTCGGGATGAGCCAGCCCGACCCGTCCGATCAAACGAAACTAATTTTTGCCAATAAGGGGAACCGCTCATAGCGCCCGCAGAGCATCGATTCAGGTGTTCCCGTGTCTCGCAAGTAATGTCCCTTGACAAAAGTATTACAGTGGCTATCAGTCTATGCAAGTAAACGTGGATTTAAAGCCGCATGATCCGCACGACATGCATAAAGGGGTGCGAACAGTTGCTTGGGGCTATGCTGGAGAGCGTGTATTGATGGTATTGTTTTGTCACACCAAAGTTTTCATTTGTCATGCATTAGCGACAATACACATTTTTGGAAACAGTCTCGACTCCCCTGTTACTCCAGTACGCGTTTTAAAAAGGATGCCAAAAATCACCCTAAGGTAGGGCACCGCGAGAAATCCCTCTCTTGGTCCAAGGCGTCAAGAATCCGTAAATTCGGCTACATCTAATTCTCGATACAAAACAAGCATAATGTACCGTACATAACGCGGAAGGGATCGATCCTCGCGGGTACGATGCGTGGATCCCCCGGAAAGCCCGTTCATCCATTCGGAGGCACTTGTGTCGCAGAGACTCCTTCCCAACTCGGCGTAGGCGGATTATTGATCTTTAGCTGAAGCTTAATATCCATAGTAGGCGTCCAATCCATGGCTCAAGGTCCTAAGCCACCGGTGACGTCCGTGGTGGCTTAAAACTGTATTCTGTGCCTTATCTGTTGGAAAGTCCTTGCATTACCCAAAAACATCTGTTTCCTGACTATGGGGCTGAAAATTGATGGTAAAGAAACCCCGCCAATTGGAGGTGGTCTGTTACGCGCCGTTGGTGGTGGGGCTACGTGATCACTATCGTTCTTCCAGCCTAGCCCCAGGCAACTTTGCTCCAATTTCAAAGGAGAATATTAGTATAATGTCAATCGCGTGGTGGCGAAACACCTCCCTACCGTTGGCCAGGTACCTGTGAAGAGCGTCGCGAGCAAACCTTCCAACAATCGCTCATTGTTGCGACGTGTCACTGGCTTTTTCAAATTGTACTCTACCTCAGTCGAGACATCACTCAAAAATATATTCGTTTCGTGCAAAGTGTCGCAGACACTCTCTAGCCTCTGTTGTCTCATACCCAGCAGAGCTTGACCAAAATGTCCCCCGACCAGAGAAGTCAAAGGCCCCAGCGTATTGAGAGAGAAACCCTCAGCTCAAGCACCTGGGACCTACACGATCAGTCACATCTCCGTCACTTGGTTCTGCCAGGGAAAAGTTTGCTTTTTACTCTTGAACTATTGCAGTCTTATCAGACCGTTTTGCAAGCAGACATGAACCTTGCGCGACTCTTTCATATTCCTCTCACCAGCGATCTCAAAGCGGACGGACTTGACACCTTATTCAGCAAACGCAGGCCGCATGTATTGGAGGCCGATCCGGCCGGATGCACTATTCACTGGGCTGATGTTGTTCTATCCGCAACATATGACCCAAAACAGCAGAGCGATGGCAACCATCATGCCCGGGTGGATAAATGCAAGGCGTTGGTGGAGGTGTCAAAAGAGGATCATGACTTTATTGCAACCGGTCTCCCACGGCAGCTTGTTGACCCTCATTCATATCCTTGTGATGTGGCATCGGAGATCAATATTGTCAAATTGACTCGATCTCAAATAGCGCCCTGGAAAGACCTTACCTTGCAATGTTCGTACAGTTCTTCGTCACTCAGTCAACCGCTCTGCTGACCTGCATTAATCCAGTGAATCAAACAATCGATAATGTATTGGCCGGGCTGTCTGGAAGGGTCGAAAAATTGCAACAAAAGTACTTGAAGTTCGGGCTTCAGGGAAATAGTTCGGACGAATTTACTCGAAGCGGCTCGGAAGCATCCATTACACCCAAGAATTCAGATGGATCTCCACTGGCTAAACAAGGCAAGAAACGAAAAGGTAGACTTGACCCTTATCAGATAGTTCTGAAAAGCCGCTGACAACATCTTCAGGCCAGAACCATTCCTGGACCCCTGAGGAGGCAAGGGATTTGCCCGGCTGGTTCAAGCAACATCAGAACCTGTCCGAGAAAGAAATTACGGAACAATACTTGCTGTTCTCGGGCCAGGATCGAAGCTATCCCTCCTTACAAGCCCAACTCTATAAACAAGGCTTTGGCTATTTATGCAACAAGAAGAAGAAGCCTTCGCACGGACAGCGGGCCGCCTCCCAGCTACCTCCTTCGGCTCCGGCACTTTCCGCCACCAGGGAGTGTAATGATCCTACCCAATTCTCTGTGGCTATGAACATCATTTCTAGATCGCTCTATCCATTCCAACAGCAATCTTCGGGAACTCAGACGGTAGAAAATGAAATCGAGTTGGGGAGGTCACCATCGCGAAATGCCCAAAAAGGGAGATCGTCGTCGGAAAAAGCAGAGAGTGACCCTGAACTGGCCGTTGAACCAAATTGCCCGTGCTTGAATGTTACCCGACCAGGCAGCTACGGGCATAGTTCTGCTGTCGAAGTGATCTCCGTGTCTACAAACAAAACAGTCGGTCGAAGCAAAGAGTCCCTTGCAGCGGCATCCCCAGGTCTTCAGCCCTCTGTCTCCCAGTGCCGGTCGAAATTTGATTGCACCGATGAACTGCAGGAATCATTGTTAGGTGAGAAGTCCCAAAACGGTTTCCAATTACATACTAGAACCGGTTACATCGTATGAATAGAGTCGAAGCTTTTGCTAATCTACTTCTTGGTATATAGAGCCAGCGGATCGTCCTGACGGGAGTCCCCAGTCTCCCGTGCAATCAAACCCGGACGAGCATATTGGAGTCCGACCAGAATCTTTGCTGCCGGCTGAATCTTGCGATGGAATCACTCATGGAAGTATGTATTTGCCGTTTTTCGAAAGCATCGTCAGAATTCTAAGTGTGATTACCAGGGAGCCCAGACATTGCCCAAATTCTACAGCGGACGCAATTTCCTTGACCATTACGTCTCACAGCTGTATTATGTGGGCGTTGGACCTGGTGAACAAGGGGCATACGTCACCTTTTGCCTCAAAATCACATGGCTACCGTAAGCCAGTTCTAGTTACAAAGATGAGCTATGGAAACTGGGTGGATCTCTATGGATAATGAAGTATCCAAGTCTCTACTCAAATTCGCAATTACAACAAACAGGCTCTTTATTGTAGTCTTTTTGCCTCGACTATACGGATTCATCCCGCGCCAATTCCGATCTTGAGACATCATCAACGAATCATTAATTGTGGCTCAAGCCATGTAGTCACGATTGGTTAGCCCATTTGTCAGGGTAATACAAATTTCCGGATAAAACGGCACACTTAGTTAACTGTGCGTCCATGCGTAGTTCTAGGTCCTGCTGATGTATGTACAGGCCCCCACAGGCCCCAGCATAAAGGCGAGCCCTCCCCCGTTGTGTCCTCTTCTCATTTTAGCTCTGGGTTGAGTGTGGCTACCAGTGGCCTTCCGCTGTGAGCCCTCCCATTGAGGTCAAGGCCACGGCACATTCACTGTGAGCCCACCCATTGAGGTCGAGGCTACGGCACACTGTAAACTCACTGTAGTTACGAACGTAAATCCTGGGCTACGTTCCATGCCAAATTTAGTTCCACACGCAGACTGCTGGTCATGCACAAAACCAGGATCAAGTACCAGGTCAGGTTGCGACGAGATGTCCCTTGCCTGCCCTCCAGCAAATGACAGACACCTCTTCGCAGTGCTGAAGACTATTACTCGGTTTAATCTGAGCCGAGGAAGCCAAGATCTGTCCTCAAGCTTTACACGATATTTTACACAGTCCATGGAACAGGCAACAACTATCCAAAATGTCAAACTGTCAATATTGTTCAAAGACCATGTGTGCACCACCGACTTTAAAAGGCATAGAAAACCTGAAAGAGGCAAATACTGACCGCAGAACGACAAGGTACTTAATCTCGCCTACGCAATATCCAACCAGTATAGGCAAAATATAAGACCACGTAACTTTGAGGCTACACATTCATTGAGTTGCTCGAGCTTTAAGCTGTTTATTTCAAACCTGCTTAGTTCAAAATTGAACCTGTTCAAAATGGCCATTCTATAAGTAGTTAAAACTTTATCTTCTGTTTGACCATATTATTTACACTTATGATCCCGTTAAACCATCCCCCTACCGCAATGATACACGCTGGTCCGCGCATTGTGTTAGTCTTGTTCCCAAGTGAATCATTGGTCAAAGCTTATTTATCTAACTGTATCTTCAACTTCATATCCGAACATTAGAACGAACAGTATCTTAAACGAACACTATCTTGAACTTCATAGTCTGACGGACAGGGGAACGAAAAGTCTCAAACGAACGCTATCTTGAACTTCATAATCTAACGGACGGTTGAACGAACAGTAGTTATGACGATTTTCCCCAGCCTGTAGGCAGAACGAATAAATCATTAAAATATATACTATTTATTCATTGCAGACAGGGATTTCGTTAATTAGCGGCCCCATTAAATACCAAAGCAAATCATGCTATTGTTTATCCAGGGTAGTATTCGTTCATGATACTGTTCGTTCAAATGTTCGTCAGATTATGAATTTCAAGATAGTGTTTGTTGAAGATAGTGTTCGTTTAAGACTGTTCGTTCCCCTGTCCGTCAGACTATGAAGTTCAAGATAGTGTTCGTTCAAGATAGTGTTCGTTCAAGATAGTATTCGTCCATGATACTGTTTATTCAAGATAATGCTCGTTCAAGTGTTCGTCAAATTATGAAGGTCAAGACACTGTCCATTGAAGTGTCCGTCAGATTATGAAGATTAAGATAGTATTTGTTCATGAGACCGTTCGTTCAAGACTGTCTGCTGGAGTGTCCTTCAATTATGAAGTTCAAGTCTTAATATCTACCTTTTCTATGTGCCAGATCCTCAGCCAAAGTGAACATACTCAGGTGAATAAGTAAACCAACCTCACTTTTCACTAGCTTCGCTAGTTTTGCTATTATCTGTTCGTAAACTTTTGCCGGTACTCAACACTAATTGTACGTCACCGCCTGCCCCCAGTTTTATCACAAGATGATTCGGTGACCAACAATTCTTCATTGCCTCGTGTTTATTGTCAACTTACACAGCACAAAGGGGCTTTCAGCGGCCGTCTAACTTCGCCACGGTCTGTTAAGCACTAGCTAGTACAACGTCTCGACAGCTAAAAGGCCGCCTCTACCTGAATACTAGGGTATTGCAGTTTACGATCCATTTTTGTCCGCTGGTGATTATTTAGCGTATGTGAAATATCTGCTCGGAGGTCGTAGACCCCCGCAGATTGACCCCTAAATACCCAGGAGAAGTCTACTGTTGAATGCTACCCCGCCTGGTCTAAATAGCGGATCAGAATAGAATTAGCTGCGGGTAAACTTGGCCGATGATCCGACCGAACCCCCCCCCCTGTGCATTTAGACTCTAGTAGCATAAGAAGGAGTCTTGCAGTTCAGAGTGCAATAAGTATGGCGCTCCGGTTGTATCTCAGTAAGCAGCGAGATACTTATCTGGATAAATCAGACTAAAGTTCGTTCGCAAAACTCACACTGCCTAGGGCAGTTTAACCTTGTTAATCAACCACTGCCCTTACTATAGTTTAAGAAGGAGCTCCACATAAAAATTATCAATTTCAGCCAATCAGACCTACGCTAGCTAAGGGCACTCTGGCCGAAGACAGAGTGTTCTGAAGCAAGATCACTATTTCTCCGTCTACTATAGTGTAGAGTTCCTCTCCGCTGACCTAATATTTCGTGGGGTTCTTTCTTATTACCGTCGGCAGTCAGGCTTGATAATTCACATGCGATGTTCTTCCAGGATGACTACTTTATCGTCAATGAGACCAATCATCATTAATACAACTTAGACACCGTATACCAACGTTAGAAAGTGCATTCTCTACTGCAGTGCGTCAAGAACAAATGCGGGGAAAGCAACTGTGGATATGCGGGATGACCACGAGGGGTATCGATTGTGTTGGCCACCGAACAGCACCTAGCAGCAGTCAAGGATGGACTGCTTGCCGTGCCGTCGGGTGCGTTCAATAGACAGGCTCAATTGTTTGTCAAGTGATTTTCTATAAACGTCTGGACGGCAAGATCGTTCAAATCGGCATCACTCCTGGTTGGCAGCAAAATGTATTCTTATGGTTTACAGTCTCCCTTTTCCAGAGTGTTTAGCGGCTTCAATTTTCCTGTAAGATTAAAAAGCGGCAAGAGATGAGCTAAATTGGAAGTGGAAAGGTGTCGAGTGCCAGACATTATCCGGCACGTATGTCCCTACTCCTCAGTCAAGCCAAGCCATTGACGACGAGACCAACAAAAAGAGGGGTTACGATCACGGTATATTTTGTATTTCCCCAGATTTTGACTTCGTGGAACTTAGACTTTCTCCTGTGAATTCTTTTGTATATTGTCCATTGAGACTTTCCAGACAACACTTTGCACTTTTCGAGTCTTGCAATACAGCTTCTCGGAACATGGGTTCGGTCATAGATTACTCTCAAGTCGAGATTCCCACCCACTGTAAAGCCGGAGTGGTGATCAATGAAGGCCCCGATTTCCATGTCGAGGTACAAACAGTGCCTGTTCCAGAACCAGGTAGGACCCCAATCTTGACTGAAGTGTCAGGTATTCCACTGTACACAAGTTCACAGCCACTGATGCTCTGGTGTAGGCCCCGATGATGTTTTGATCAAGCTGAACTACACTGGACTTTGCTCGTCCGACATCCATATGATGCAAGGAGATCTGGGTCTCCCGTTCATGTCAGCGTTTGGTGTGCGATCTCCGGGGCATGAAGGTGCAGGTGTGGTAGTCAAAGTTGGAGCCAACGTGAAGACTTTCAAGTTAGGCGATAGAGCCGGAATTAAACCGATATTGGATACATGCGGTTCCTGTGCGCTTTGCTGGGATGATAAGGAGACATACTGCAAGGGCGCAATTCTCACTGGTCTGATGACGACAGGTACGGCTGACTTGAATCATTTATAATGCTCTGGATTGCGGCTCATCATACCAGGTACTTACCAGCAATACTTGGTATCACCGGCACGATACGCATCACCGATCCCGGATGGGGTCCCCGACGAAATTGCAGGCCCAATTATGTGCAGTGCCAGCACTATCTACCGGTCTCTGGTTGAGTCTAACCTTCGCTCGGGTGCTTGGGTTGTTTTCCCTGGCGGCGGTGGCGGTGTGGGAATTCAAGGTGTGCAGCTGGCTAAAGCAATGGGAATGCGTCCGATCGTGGTGGACACGGGAGAATCCAAGCAGAAATTGTCGCTTGAGATGGGGGCAGAGGCCTTCGTGGATTTCAAAGAAGTTGCCGACTCTACCAAGGCTGTTATTGGAATTGCTGATGGGGTCGGGGCTCATGGAGTGTTTGTGACAGCCCCTGCTGCTTACAAAACAGCCGTGTCGTTTATCGGCGACCGTATCGGCGGCATTGTGATGTGCATCGGTCTTCCAGTTGCAGGGTCCATGACGATAGGAGCCGATCCCTGCCAGTATGTCTTCAAGAATCTTACCATCAAGGGCACCCTTGTCGGTAGCCGTAGTGATACCGCCATGGCGTTGGATTTCGCACGGCGAGGGGCTCTACGGCAAATCAGTGAGGTGTACCCACTGAATCGCATGCCCGAGGCTGTGGAGAAACTACGGAAGGGAGAGGTGGCTGGCCGGATTGTTATTAATTTCAATTGGGAGGAGTAGACGGGTGAAAATATATCCCGTGGCATGAATTTGACTTCAATTTGGACTGCTTTACTAAATATAGTTCATTCATTTCAGTCTTAACTAGAATAACCTGAGATCTATAAAAAAAAAACAGTAACAAAAAAGTGGACTCGCGGGGAATCGAACCCCGGACCACTCCCATGCTAAGGGAGTATTATACCACTAAACCACAAGCCCAGTTTGATGAATATAGCCGCTCATTAATGTAGTATGATCCAAATCCAATATCTTGTGCCACATTGCGACCTCCCCTGCTCTTTACCGACATATTCGAGGTCGATTTTCCAGAAATTTTCAAATAATTACATTAGAATGACAGTTCTCCAAGGTACGGTTGTGCCTGAGCAGCCTAAATGGGCGTGATTGCGGTCTTCTCCAATCATCCAGGGTACAATATGGACGCGTTGATATGACGTGGCAGCCAAATGTAGCGAAAGCGTTGTCAATCTCCTCGGGGCAAGGTTCTTATTCAACAGGATAAATATCCGCGACCCCATATAGGGATCTGCAAGGGCGCACGATGCGGGGAAGCCGGGGACTGTCCAGTGCCCCTAGCAGAGGAAATCGGACATTGCAGCTCCTCCTTACCAACTTCGTCTGCGGTACTGTCGATCAGCGCTATGAAGGGCTAGTTACGTGACGCATTGGCACTTGGCGTTCCAATTGAAGCCTTAATTTGAGTTTGACGCCATATTACCATGGGCCGACAATTAACCGGCAAACACACTGACCTCTGAGGGGAATCATTATTTGAGGGGACCGCTTCCTAGGCATGATACGGAAAAACTGTCTAATAGATACCTCAGAAATGCGATTGCCGTTCATTTCCCTTGCTGCTTTGGCTGTGGCTATACAGGCACAGGAAGTATACTTGACAACAACAGGTTATTCTGCTCGGCCACAATGTACACAATCGAACGTGGCACCGAAATACCAATTTCAGCCCTTCTCCTATACTTTGAACGAAACAGTTCGGTAAGAAATTTATAGAACTAGTGTACACCATCGCTTGCTAATTGAAGTATGAGATACGCAACCTCTGTTCCTTCCCCGACGACCACACGGACATATGGCCCACGTTATACAGACGCAGTCAAACATTTTACCACTAGCTGGTCGACCTCAACGTGGGGCAGCTGGGTTCCGGGGCAAACTGTTATCAGCGCCACTGACACAAAGGACCCATATGGACAAGCTGCGTGGTCTTCGATGTGGCTACAGGCAGATCTTCACAACTATGTATGTCGTGTGCTCTGTGATTCCTCGCAAATTGCAGTTGTAGCTTACTTGAGTAGACCACCACTGGGTTATTCTCGACAACTGTCAGTCCCACACCCGTGCCCAGCAGTGAGCTGGTCTTGCCACCGCGCGACTATTTTGGTCCTACCGACTGCTATAATTTCCCCAAGGACTTTGTGTTTGGGGTTGCAGGGAGTGCGGCGCAGATTGAAGGTGCAATTGGGTTGGATGGTCGATCACCTTCGTTGTTGGAGAAATTGGTACCCGACAGCAAGCCAAAGGACTATGTCACCAACGAAAATTATTTCTTGTATAAGCAAGACATACAGCGACTAGCTGCAATGGGTGTCGAGTATTATAGCTTTACAATCCCCTGGACGCGGGTTTTGCCTTTTGCTCTTCCAGGAACACCTGTCAATCAACAAGCCATTGATCATTATAATGACTTGATCGACACAGTTCTCGATGCAGGAATGACGGTAAATATCCCAAATATCTCAATTCATACCTGTTAAATGCCAGTATTCTAATAAATTTGCAGCCAGCTGTCACAATGCTTCATTTCGACAGCCCATTAATGTTTGTCGCCAGCGACAATATCACGCGACACCCAGATATTGGCTACAACAATGCCGGCTACCAAAACGAAACTTTTGTCGACGCATTTGTCAACTATGGAAAGGTACGGATTCTATTCCACAAGTCATCAATTCCCATCCAAGTCTGACGTGGATCACTCCCTAGGTTCTGCTTTCTCATTATGCAGACCGAGTCCCAATCTGGGTGACCTTCAATGAGCCCCTGCTCTACGCATTCAATTTCAAAGGAGCAGACCACGTTGTCAAGGCACATTCCCAGATCTACCACTTCTATCATGATACCTTGAAGGCCACGGGGAAGATTGGCATAAAGTTCAACGACAAC
The DNA here is from genome assembly GCF_015533775.1 of Penicillium roqueforti. Classification (NCBI taxonomy): domain Eukaryota; kingdom Fungi; phylum Ascomycota; class Eurotiomycetes; order Eurotiales; family Aspergillaceae; genus Penicillium; species Penicillium roqueforti. Next base: position 21,093 of record NW_024067614.1, read on the forward strand.
TTTGGAGTGCCTAAGGATCCGAAAAACTCTAGCCATGTCCTCGCGGCTGACCGCTTCCAAGAAATGCAACTGGGTATCTTCGCAAATCCAATATTCTTGGGTAAGCAGTACCCAAAGTCTGTATTAGAAACACTCCCCGGAGCCAAACCCTTGAGCAAATCCGAACTGAAATACATCGGCCACACATCCGACTTTTTTGGTATTGATCCGTATACCGCTACGGTAGTATCTCCGGCCGAGGAAGGCATCAAGGCTTGCGCTGCCAACCCGTCAATCTCGAATGATCTTTTCCCATATTGCGTCAAGCAAGAAACAAAGAATGTTTACGGATGGAACATTGGGTATCGCTCCGAGTCCTACGTGTATATCACACCGACGTATCTCCGAGAGTATCTCTATTACCTGTGGAATACTTTCCGACACCCAATTCTGGTATCAGAGTTTGGGTTTCCGGTACATGCAGAAGCAGAACTGGAGCTCTCTGACCAGCTATTTGACTCTCCTAGGAGCGTGTACTATCTTTCCTACATGTCTGAAATTCTCAAGTCAATATATGAAGACGGTGTGCATGTCATGGGAGCCCTTGCTTGGAGCTTCGTCGACAATTGGGAATTTGGGGACTACACGCAACAATTTGGCATTCAAAGTGTCAATCGCACCACCCAGCAGCGGCACTACAAAAAGAGCTTCTTTGACCTGGTTGATTTTGTGAAAACTCGACAGCCGAACAAAGACTAATGTGGCCTAGAGCTAATATCAGGTAGCTAGAGTGACAAACCTAGGGTACACTTGATGAACTAGCAGATTGAATCACCTTTCTTACAGACCATAAGTAGTAATAAGAAAGGAAATTGGCATATAGGATCTCGTGGCGGAGGACTTCCTATGAGGTAATTCATCTTTTCCCTTTGATTAGTCGGTGTAGCCATCAAGCAATGTGGCAAAAGATTCCCTGCCGGATCACCAAGGGATCTCCTTGCCATCATACTGATTTGAGCCCTCTCGCTTCTCCCATCCAGGGACATGTATGTTCACAAATTTTCCATTCTGCTCCGGCGTTGCCTTTTGTATGATATCCAGGACCTTCTCGGCACCGACTTCAACCGGAAGATCTGCTCGCTTGCTACCAAGGTCGGTGCGAAGCCACTTTCGATGTTAGTAGATCAACAAATGAGTGGAAAGGCTTCACCTACACCAGGACTGATCGCAAGAAAGGTGAAGCCATCAGCTGCATATTGCTGTGCATATTGTACAGTGAGCATGTTCAAGGCGGCCTTTGAGATCTTATATGCCGGTGACGGCAGAGGTCGAAACGCATCAGCCATAGCCATGGAGCCTAAAGTAGTTGATCTTATATTTCGGTCAGCTTCTTAGCGTCGTATAAAAACCTCTGTGTGGTCTTTCCCACTATACTCACATGTTGATCACTGTTTTCTTCTCGCCTTTGCGCAGAAGTGGTAGGAAAGCGCGCGATGCAAGATGCGGCCCAGTAACATTGACATTGAACGTCTCATTCAGATTGTCCCTGTCAAATCAGTACCAAGCGAGTCTTCTGATAAGATATTCAACGTACATTCCTTCCAGTCCGGTTGGGGACCAGTCACTCACTCCCGCGTTGTTGACCAAATAGTCAAGCCCTTTCCCTTGCAACTGGCGCTCCACTGCCGCCACAGCCTCTTTCATGCTGGATTCATTGGTGACATCTAACTTAACTATCTGCACTCGTCCTGCTGATGCACTTGAAATTTCCTTCAGTCGAGCAGAATTGTCCTGGCGCGCGGTGGCGATGATTGTCCCCACCTCGGTTTTAGGCAATGTTGCTAGACGGGTGATCAGCGCCAATCCGAGCCCTCGAGAAGAGCCGGTCACTAGATACGACGCCATAGTTTATTTATGGGGGTAATGTTCAGAAAAAGCTAGCGGGCAGTATCTTAATTGGAAAGATAGGATGGGAGGCTTGAAGTGTGGTGATTGCGTAGAAAATATGATGGGGATGTCCCGGGAATGGATAGTCGTGACTCGTACATAAACAGAACCTTGTGGGACTTGCCTCCAGGTTAGACATACAGTATAATGTAGACATATTAGGTTGCAGGTTCCTTCATACTTCTAACTAAGAACATTTAGAAAATAATCGAGAAAATTGAATGTTTATAGTATCCGTGTTTAAGATACGTGTTGAGGTTATCAAAGGCTGTAGATATATATTGTACTCTGTGACAGCGTGATTTTGAACAACGGCTACTTTTAAGTCCCATCAAGCTGACAGATTGAAAGTTACTGGTATCACTGATATTGCCAAGATATGAAAAGAAAACAACTTTACCAACCGGGGAAACCACCTAGTCAACTGTGAGTCTGTGAGCATCTATCCCAGCGTTAGGCAAGATCACGTGCAACTTACGTCACCGAATTGAGCTCCCGATTAGGTCGTCCACTTGTCCTTCCTTATTTTTCCTCTCGAGCCATTGGTTTTTCCAAGTTTCACAGAGGGAGGTTATTAAGGTGCATTGACACCATGGCCGACTCCTTCACTCTGCCTTTGCGCCCTATCCCCGAGAAGCGTGAGCGTCCAGATACCTTGCCTGTGGAGATCGCGCAAATCAACAATCAGTGGGGCTCCTTTCGCGAGGTGAATGAAGATGTTCTCCGAAACAGGATTGCCGAGGAGGAAGAAAAAGATGGCTTGGACGGGGTAGACGAGAGTGACCAAGATGCGACCGATCTTGACTCTACAGAGCGCTTGGAGCAACTGTACAAGCGGCGTGCCGAGATCACTCAGTTCGCCATGTGAGTCTGTCTAATGGTTTTAAAGTCATACTCGGTGCGCAAGAACTGATAAATTTCCAGGCAAGCTCACATGGAAACCATGTTCGCCCTCGACTTCGTCTCCCTTTTGCTATCCAAGCAGGCCCCGCGTCAGGCCGAAACCTCCATGTCGGCCTTCCTCAAGCAAGTCGCACCTCTTGGTTCCCTCAATGCCGAGGTCGTGAACCCTCCCCCGAAGCCGGAATCTACAATCAAAGATATATCAGCGGTATCAAGGGGATGGCGGATCCAAAATTTCAACGCGGCGGCAAACAAGCTTCTGCAGGCCGCCTCTAGACTTGAAACTGAAGTCGCGTCGGAGACTCGATATTGGAATGAGGTGCTGGCTGTCAAGGACAAGGGGTGGAAAATTTCTCGTCTCCCGCGTGAAAGGCAATCGCTAGGCGTGCAATATGGGTTCCTCGAAGGTGAGCGCATACCGATGTGACGGATACTGCAGGAAGCATCTACTGACCACGACTAAATATAGCCACACCGGTGTTCCGCGACCGCGGCCTTGCTTCCTTACGTCGAGCCGAGGATGGGGCTTTGTTATTAGATGAAGGACTGATCCCATCCAAAGCCCGTTTTGTCCGGGTGCGGGTGATACAGGATGGCAAGCTTTCGGGAAGATCTAGACCGACGCGTTCTACCTTCAACGGCAACGCAACGATTGAGGATCGCATTCTGCAAGCGCGTGATACTGTTTACGAAGAGGAGCTGTTTCATGAGCTAGTCCGAGAGGCTCGAGCGATCGCTAGCTTTGGCGTGACGACACGCCAGAATCTCATTCAAATTCCTGCTTCCGATAACCTCGAAATTTTACTGGACTTGGTTGATACTGATGAAGATACCTCGCAACCCGAACATGATATCTCACAGCAAGGAACTTCGCTTGCAGATGGTTTGGCACATACCATTCGGATATTATTGGCATATGCCCACCGTCAAAACTTGCGTCGTCGGACTATGCTTCCGCTTCCCCTAACCCCGAAAACGCGACCTGTTCCTGAACATCAACTTATTCGCCCGGCTCTAGCTTACATCAAGCATATGTCTGATGTACGCTGGCTCCAGTCATTACTCAAGGATCTCTTCGGTGTTTTGCAATCAGCAGGGTTGAAACCTCCAGCATATACCGCAAGAGTCTTTTCAACAAAGAGGCAGAAACAAACCTCTAGTGCTCCAGTAGTGGAGACCCTCATTGGACAGTTCCTTACTCCCTTGCTGTCTACCTTCCATGGGAAGCTTTTGACCCCTCGGGGTTCTTTCTCAATCGCAATTCACACCAACCTTTCCTCAACCCCCTTCGGCACCACCTTTGATGTGTCATTCAATATGCCCAAGTACCCGGACCTTGAGTCTCCTGGTAAACTTTCTCAGAGGGAAGAAGTGGAAGCCGCCATCAACCACCTCTTGTTGCTGGATGTTGTTTTTACTATCTCATCCAATAGTGGTTCATTAAAGTCTGAAAGTGACAAGGACCAAGCGAAAGGCAGCTGGGAAGCGATTTACCCTCAACATGGTGAACTTCTGATCCCTAGCTCCAAATCAGAAAGCCGAAAAAAGATGAAGATTGCTTTGTCCCGTCATGAACTGTCTGTCGAGATCTACTCCGTGCGCTGTATCGACGGGACCGGTCGTGGGAATTGGGAAAAACCCTCTTCCCACTCAATGCCACATATTTGGAAACCATCTCCTATTGCTGGCTCACCCAACCAACCCTCTTTAATGGATTTTGTGTCCGCCGCTGTGTCACGGTAGTGACCCACAGAGAGCACACATTGCCACTCCACTCTATGCCGCCTTGAGCCGATACTCGCTCCCCGATCTTAAATCAACTGGGCTTGTGGTTTAGTGGTATAATACTCCCTTAGCATGGGAGTGGTCCGGGGTTCGATTCCCCGCGAGTCCATGTCTTTTTGTTTCTGACTATTTTTTGCGTAAAGCAAGAAGTCGTGATGGCTCGCTCGCGAAGTGAAGTAGTGGGTCTACCGCAAAAATTTTCTTCCCCATCTATTTTCGCAAAAATCAATACATAATAGAGACAAGAGTTGAATACCCTGTACAAATCATGGCTACAAAAGGATGAATTGAAATGCACTTCCATTTGAGTCACGAACATACCGAGCGAGGACCGGCGTGCCCAACTCATAGCTTCGACCTTAGTCCATTGACGGCCCTTGAGACTGTGAGCGTCTCTCGGAGTCTCTTTTCGCCCAGTCCATATGAAACTGGGAGCCAATCACTGACATCCTCACCCAGAATCATCAAAGCCAACGCCTCGCCACTCAGCAGGCTGTTTGCCATACCGTATCCATTGAATGCAGCAGCAATCCATTCGCCGTCCCCTCCCCTCCCCGTCATCTCCGGTGACAATCGCCCAACAATTGGCAGACCATCAGGGGAATAACCCATAACTCCACTCCAGGAACTGACCAGACGCCAATCGGATTTGTCGTTTTTGCCAAAGAATCGTGGGAGGACGTCTTCCAAGTGCTTCACGGAGTCGTCGGTCACAAAGCTGTCATCTGCGGATAATGATTCATCAAAACGCGCATGCTCGCCGCCGAAGTAGAAATAGCCGGTCTTTGCACTCTGTCCTAGGTAGTACAGTCCAAATCCAAGACGTTGGGTTGCAGGATCATAGGTTGGAGGGTAGTGGAAGCCCCATGACACAGCTGTGCCTTGATTTGGCACAGCATTCTGCGGATCTTGAACTGTCATTGTCCCTTTGAAAGGATAGACAAGCCCTCTTAGGTGAGGAAGGAGATGTCCGCTGTAGCCATTGGTGCAATGAACTACAGTCCGTGCTCGTAGTGGACCGCGAGAAGTGTGCAGTGTATACGGATAGGCAAGTGTTGAAATGTGCTCAACAGACTCAACCGGTGTATGTGTCTCAATTGTCAGGCGACCTGGGTATTTTTCCAAGAGTGCCGCGAAAACTTTGGTGACAAGACGATATGGCCAGACTGTCCCAGCAGGAAGCAGTGTTCCTCCAGATGCTCCATGAATTCCGTATTCCTAGAGAAAAAAAGATCAGAATGACACCATAGATCACACCGGCGAAAAGACTCACCTTGAGCACAGCATCCGCATCTAAAATTGTATATAGCCCCTTCTTAGAAGGATGATCGATTTCCAGCCGGGCGATACTTTTCTTGAAGTCGTCAAACTTCCCCTGGGTCAAAAAGACTCGTAGCTTCCGCAGACGTTGCATCTCGCTCAACTCCACGGCATCATATTCTTCAATCAATTCCTGCATCTTCTCCAAATTGCGGAATGTAAAGTCCACAATCTTGCCCGCCGTCTCGACCCCGTGAGCTTCTGCAAGATTCATATACTGCTCTCCAGCATTCGCAGCCATCTGTCCACCATTGCGCCCAGTCGCACCCGAACAGAGCGTACGGGCTTCGAGAACAGTTACTGTGGCAGTAGGGTGGCGTTCCAAGAGGGATCTAGCTACCGATAGACCCGTGATACCGGACCCAATGATTGCAAAATCTCGGTCAGTTGGCAATTTTGAGGATTGGACGTCGGCGAGAGCATGTGGAATATGTTGCCAATAGGATTCGGTGGGATTGGGTCGCGGTAGGCCTGGATCAGCCGTAACGAGGCTGAAAACTAGACAGTGTTAACCTTTTCATTTATACTGCGGCAGAGTCAAGCTGACCTGTATCATTCGGCGCCATGGCAAATGATGTAGAAGGCCCAGAATTCGGTAAAACAAATCGAAATGTGCGATTGATGCTTTCCTCGAGAGTAAGCAAGTTCTTTGGAGAAAAAAAGAGCTGTTATCGAGTAAATATATGGATGCAGCTAACATGCGGGGTTGATCTTATCTCAAAGGATCGAACTGCCCAAGTGGGAATAGAGTGAATTCTGTGTGGTATCCCGATATCGGAATGATAGAGTATGTTATTTATTTACATGAATTGCTTGGTCCAAAGCCGATTAAACTTCTAATCAGGTAAATAACCATAGCAGTGTCTGTTTATTCATAGTAACGACCAAGCTTTAGGTGAGACCTCGGGAAGGGAGATAAGGGCTAGGAGCCGAGGGGTATCAAGGACCGGGGTATCGAGTGTCTAAATTTGGCTTTTCTGGATAGGCTAAGCATTTAAACATTTAGCAGTCAACCTTGGGCGATTTGATCCTATCCCCTGAGTCGAGATCGAACGCCGAACGCCGAACACTGAAGATAAGATAGGAGGGAGAGGGGAGAAGAGAATGAAAGAAGTAGACAAGAGAAGGGGAGACGCTGATGAAAAAGGTGGAGTACCGTAGTGGATAGTGACTGTTGGCAGCTAAAAACCGGCTACCTAAGTGTTTTATAGCGCTCAGTTTGTTTTATATATACCCCGTAGGTACCATCCTTTTTTACACTACCCTACAGTTTGCGGCTGATTATTCTCAATAGACATCTATGGGCACCTCTAAGACCCCTTGAAAGACAAATGCAAAAGACATAATACTAATTTGATTATATCTCGAACATCATCCATACTACACCAACATGATATTAGAAGTAAGATACTGCTGGCACACCCCTCTAACCTGATTAGGCCAGGTCTTTCTTAGCACTCCATTTTTGTGTACAACATAATTGAAATCTAAGTCGGAAAAACTATAGAGCCCCTTAAATTAAGAGCAAAATCAACAGTTCACTTGCCATTTTCTCGTTTGGTAAGTTGTGTAGGTAATGATCTTTCCGCATCCGGAAGGAATCATAGTTTATCCCCAATTCAAAACAGTTCACATACCTCGTATACCTCCACCCGCTTGCGTAAATACCACGAGAACGTGACAATTCTCCTATCTATTTAAGACGAGCCGAGAGGAATGGCCTGGTGTTCCGTTTTTCACACTCATGGGCGCGCAGTGTCTGCGGGTCATCACCGTTATAAACAATCCATTACCTTTCTTCAGCACTGACCATGATGCCACAGCCAATTGTTTCCGTGTTAACACTCACGGCGTTACTATGCGGTCTGTTTTACTTTTTCGTGGCCTCGCACAATTTCTCTGTCCGAAACATCTCGAGGTACGTTGTATTTTCGTTATTCCGCGGAAACTTCATTCGGCAATCTAACCATTTGTAGGGAATACTCGGCGCTGCAGATGAACAACGGGTTCTCCTTTATCCAAAATCTTTACAGGCCCTACATACACCCAATAGACGCCCTAGATTTCGATGATCTGAATGGAAAAACTTATTCACTACCACAAATGCCGAGATTTACGAAGCCCCTGAGAGATAAACTCCTTATTTTGGACGTCGACACCCGGCCACTTGATGGACCAGGTGAACTTTTGAATGGGAGCCGGCTGAACATGACAAGCGCTCATCATAGCACAATTGGTAGACTAAGCCACTACATATACGGTACGTCTCTGCTATGTATGTTCCTTACCACCCAACACTGACCATTGTAGCTACAATACATGGCTATGATTACAAGCTCATCCAGGCTTCTTGCCCTACGGGTCTTCATGGCACATGGAGTAAAGTGACGGCGATGAAGGAAGCCCTGAAATCTTACGAATTTGTTATATTCCTCGATGGGGATGCTATGATTCGCCATCCGCACCTTCCTATGGAATGGCTTTTCAACTACTGGGACATAACGCCCGATACACTCGTCGCCATGGCACTCGACCCAGATGAACCACAAAATCGGGATGCGAAAGGAAAAACGCTCTTGAACACGGGATTTATTATTGGACAGAAAGACCCCAGGACCCAGGCGCTTTTTGAAGCGTGGGAATCATGCCCTACCGACGTTCGATACCCCGACTGCTCTAAATGGAGCCAGCAATGGTCGCATGAGCAAGCTGCCTTCGGGAATTATCTTCGATATGACACTGCACTAGAGGGAGAAATAAAGACTCTTTCATGCGCCGAGGCGAATGGATACCCTGAGATGGCTAATATAAACTGCACTGGGGATTTTGTTCGGCACTATTGGATTTACAAGGATCTGCTTCCGCCCACTGTTGAAAACTCGATTACGGAGTATTTCCTACCCAGAGTGCAGCAGCTCTTTCACGAGAACTTCGCCAGCGTGGTGCTTAATATAAGCGATCCCGTGGTGTCCAGCATTAAGGAGTGATGGTAGTATATTCACAGCCATCTTGGATATGTGATGGATACAGTTGTTCACAGGTCCAGTGTTTACATTCTAAAAAGAGTTTCCTAACTGTTGTTATTCTCTTCGATTGTCTCATTTTTTTGAAAAAGGAAACCAGAGAATGCAAATATGACCTGTTCTACCGTGCCTCTAGACTTGACTCGAGAGGGTGATCATGCTGCGTCAACAAAAATAATCATGTACAGCGAGTCAGCGAGAATTTGACAGCCTTGATAGCTAACAGCCACTAATTTGTTCTCATTTGACTGAGTGGGCATTTGTAGGCGAGCGTTTCTGGGATCGGTTTGCGTAACCCTAGTGGCCCCAGGGATGAAGTCCGCAGTATCATACTGCGGTGGTGCTGGACAGCTAGCAATGGGCAATGGCCGGCGGACGCGATAGCTACCTCGTCACCCAAGCCTGCCAGTCTTCTAAACTAGGCTGCCAGATAGCAGCGCGCACAAGAGCTGGGGCTTCAAAAGCTTTGATGGCGCCAATCCCCCCTCGTAGGTAAATTATACTGTGGGTTAGACTTTCGGTGGTATAGAAGCCTGGTCCAAACTCATTATCATTGTTTGTACCGCTCGTGTGAGGAAAAAAAGTGCCAGGGTTGACTTCAACCCTGTAAGCTCAACGCACGAAACCAAAATCTGCCGGACTCGAAGATTCCCTCAACCATGCGGTTAATTTGCTTACAATATAGCTAAGGTAAACTGGCAGAGAGGATATTAGTTGCAGCCATGAACTACTGCAGACTGGGATAAACCGAAGTACACACACACTATTTGGGTTTCTGTGCAGAGCAATCCATGGAAACCTGCAACCTGTAAAGGTGGGCGGTACATTTCCAAAGTTGGTGTCTTCTTATATTACCTAGATAGGCAGTTTTCTACTTCTGCTCTTCTCTTCACCTCTACTTTTCTCTGCGCCCACCGATTTGTCCGCACCTCGTGGTTTCCCTGAACCTTTACTTTTCTCTTACTTTTTACGACGACTTTACATGCATTTCTTGACACTTTGACCAGCAAGACGTCCTCATACTATGGATCGCCAGCAGGCCAGTACCGACGATTCGGAATATTCTATCACTGAATCGATCAAGGATCTTGCTCCCACTGGTTTCCAGTTGGCAAAAGATACCCTCTTTTTCCCGGAGCACATCGCTGCCGCAAAGCCAGAAGATATCCTGACACGCATGCTATCGACTAAATCCTACATATCAACTACCTCTAGCCTCGAAGAACTGAACAATGCAGTCTGAGATAACCCGTCGCAACAACGCTTCCTGGAGATCGGACAAGGACAGTGCGGTACTGTCTACGCCATTGTTGGAACAGATACCGTCGCGAAACTTCCCAACTCCGCAGCCAAGGTCCCCCAACTGCTTACTGACTTCAAGATGCACGCCTCTGTCAAGGAAGCAATGAACGATGTTGAAAATCTGATGAAACTGGACATCCACATTCCCAAGTTGTACAGCTGGGAAATGGATGTGCAGAGTTTCGCTCTGATCTCAAGCCGTGTCTTTCCCGTCCCTCTCCCAGTCAGGGAAGCTATAGTCGATGTTCTTTGCCCTCCAACCCTTCAGGAGTACAAGTCGGAGTTCCCTGCCAAGCCAGAGAACAAGCACTGCTTGATTCGAGTCTATCTCGGACGCCGAATGAGGAACAGGACCGACCCGAATGTGAAGGATTTCAAATTACGCAATTTCCCGCTACATGTCAACGAAATGGAGGATTTGCAGCTGGACACCTCTGCGTTTGCCCAGGTCATGGCTCAAACCCTGGCCATTCTACACTGGAAAGCCGGCGTTGATGGCAATGACGTAGAGTTCATTCTTGGTAGCTCCCCCTTGTTGTCTCTAATACCGCGGTCAGATGAGATTACGGGAGAGGATGAGTGCTCGCTAGGACATCGATTTGACCTTTCTCGTCAGTCAATCAGCCTGTGGCTTATCGATTTTAATATGTGGGTGCTATTCCCGAATATTGCTGGATACTGCTAACATGTGGATAGGTGCGCAAAGTTCGAGAAGAGCCCTGCAGGTCTGAAACTACTCGTGGACGGTTTTATCTGGAATGACCCCTACTACCCATCACCCGAGTTGACCACTGCTAAGGATAAAAAGCTTTGGTCTGAGATTCGCAAGCGGTACCTTGAGGTTAGCCGTGTTCTGACTACGAGCGCAATGCCTGGGCAATTCACTGCCGAAATTGAGAACCGAGGACGTAAGACAAATGTCGGGGAGCTTTTCTGATAATGAGGATGGACCAAGTACGTGAAAGTGCGTTGTTTTAATGAATGTTGGGGGCGTTGTTTTGTTTTTATTCTCAGGGAATTTGATATTATTATTAGCTTGCTTTTCCATAGTTCTATAGTCGCAATTGAAGGTTCATGAACACGATAAGATATACGAATCAATAAATGGCACGGTATTCCATCTTCTTTCAGGGAGACACCATATTCGTATAGGTGTCAGCCTAGCCCGCCAAGACGGCATCACACTGATATTTTAATCATGCCAAGTTGAATCCAAGGATAACTTTTGTTTTCTCTTCGCCTTTAGTTCCGCTGTTACCCGAGGGCCCATGCATGTGTCCGACGATAGTAAGATCATTTGTTGTACCATAACTATGGTGCCTGGAGATTTCGCCAAAGCTATTTTGTAAATACCTCTTATGTGGGATCTCAGGGGTATGAGGAGCATTTCGAACAAGGATTAGACAAGGAGTTGCAGGGACAACGTGTCACTGCAAAAAACTTACAACTGGTGGAACACTCTATACAGGACCAGGGGCTTCCGAGTGAGCGAATCGAGTTTCACAGGAGCAATCACGTTCTAGGTATAGGAGCGATATTAGTAGGGAAAACCATGTGACAATATGCGTGGCATCGCTCCTTTAGTGCGAGTCATATGGACCGAGGTTGTGTGAATGAACCGGTCAGACCATGTTTGCCAAGGGTACACGGGTGACTAGTTGTGCAATAATTGTTGAACCCATAATAATGAATACGAGGTTGACGACTATGGGGAGTACAACATACTCGTGAGAAAGACAATAAATAGCAACATTGGAAAGGGGCCAGAACAAACAGAACAAACAAATCAAACAAATCAAATAATATCAGTGACGTCAACTTGACATCTCACCGCCCGTACTAAACCTAAATCGACCGGTGACATGTGTTTGCAGCCAAAATGTAAGGGAACGCAGGTACCATGAAGGGTCATGAAGGGTCAGACCACTGTAATCTCAGGGGGAGGCATATACAGGTAGTCAAGAATAAATACAGTCCAGTCCGGTTCAGCATTTTCTCATTTTCCTCAACAGTTCCTTATGTTTCTTGAAATCCAACTTGATAACTTTTAGCTTCAAGTTGTTTCTGTGACGCAAAGCATCCACCTACCGCCCAATTTCTCTCACCGGATTGGGTTTGACCCCTCCACACCCCACCCATTCATAACTTGGAGCTTTGAAACCCTTATCGGCTTCTTTTTTTTCGACTTGTTTTCTTCTTCCTAATCACTTTTTGTCTCATTCTTTTGTCTATCGACCTGAGGTATAGGTCGAAGCCTTCAATTCAATATGGAGCCAATCAAGATTGCCACTCATCCGGCTAAGAGACGCCGCATCGGTGTTCTCACCTCTGGTGGAGATGCTCCCGGTATGAACGGTGCCGTGCGGGCCGTTGTCCGCATGGCAATTCACAGCGACTGCGAAGCCTACGCCATTTTCGAAGGATACGAAGGACTGGTTAATGGCGGGAATATGATCCGCCAGCTGCACTGGGAGGATGTCCGCGGTTGGTTGTCCCGTGGTGGCACCCTGATCGGCTCTGCTCGCAGCATGGCATTCCGTGAGCGTGCTGGTCGGATGAAGGCAGCAAAGAACATGGTCCTGAAAGGTATCGATGCACTGGTCGTCTGCGGTGGTGACGGCAGTTTGACTGGTGCCGATGTTTTCCGTGCCGAGTGGCCCAGCTTGTTGGCAGACCTCGTTAGCTCGGGGGAGTTGTCAGCTGAGCAGGTGGCACCCTACAAGGTCTTGAACATTGTGGGCCTGGTAGGTTCGATCGACAATGACATGTCTGGGACAGATGCCACTATCGGTTGCTATTCGTCCTTGACCCGTATCTGTGATGCCGTCGACGATGTCTTCGATACTGCCTTTTCCCACCAGCGTGGTTTCGTCATCGAGGTGATGGGCCGACACTGTGGATGGCTTGCCTTGATGTCCGCTATCAGTACCGGTGCAGACTGGATGTTCCTCCCTGAGATGCCTCCAAAGGAGGGCTGGGAGGATGACATGTGTGCCGTAATCACCAAGGTTGGAATTACTTCAGTGTTGTTCAATGTTTTATTTTTGCTGATTCAAGGGGCTTGACAGAACCGAAGTGAACGCGGCAAGCGCCGTACAATCGTTATCGTCGCCGAAGGAGCACAGGATCGGCAATTGAACAAGGTCTCGAGCTCGAAAATCAAGGATATTCTCACAGATCGGCTGGGATTGGATACCCGAGTAACCATTCTAGGCCACACCCAGCGAGGTGGTGCAGCGTGCGCTTATGACCGCTGGCTGTCAACTCTACAGGGTGTGGAGGCCGTTCGTGCCGTGCTTGAAATGTCACCTGATTCCCCTTCACCAGTCATCACCATCCGCGAGAACAAGATCATGCGGACTCCTCTGATGGAAGCAGTTCAAGCAACGAAAGATGTGACGGCCTTGATTGACAAGAAAGAATTCGATGAGGCCATGAAGCTGCGTGATCCGGAATTCAAGGAGTACTACAACGCCTATTTGGACACCGCAGGCCAGGACCAGAAGATGATTCTTCCGGAAGGCAAGGTATACACCTAATTCCACAGCGCATCCGGGCTCCTCAGGCTTTCTAGATACTTACTATATCACAGAGAATGCGAATCGCTATCATTCACGTTGGTGCCCCGGCTGGTGGTATGAACCAAGCAACCCGTGCCGCCGTTGCATACTGCCTGACTCATGGCCACACCCCACTGGCCATTCATAACGGTTTCCCCGGATTATGCCGTCACCACGACGATAAGCCAGTCAGCTCAGTCCGCGAGGTCACTTGGCTGGAAGCTGATAGCTGGGTTAACGAGGGTGGTTCGGACATTGGAACTAACCGTACCCTGCCATCTGTTGACATGGAGGGCACTGCCCAGTGCTTTGAGCTGTACAAGTTTGATGCCTTGTTTGTTGTTGGTGGTTTCGAGGCTTTCACTGCCGTCAGCGAACTGCGCCAGGCTCGTGCAAAGTATGATGCGTTTAAGATTCCGCTCATCGTGCTCCCAGCTACAATTTCTAACAACGTCCCCGGGACTGAATACTCATTGGGCAGTGATACCTGTCTGAATACCCTGACCGTCTTCTGTGATGCGATTCGTCAATCCGCCTCCTCTTCTCGCCGCCGAGTGTTTGTGATTGAGACCCAAGGTGGCAAATCTGGATATATTGCAACCACAGCTGGCCTCGCTGTTGGTGCCGTGGCAGTTTACATTCCTGAGGAGGGTGTTGATATCAAGATGCTCTCGCGTGACATAGACTTCCTGCGTGAAAACTTCATCCGCGACAAAGGCGCTAACCGTGCAGGCAAGATTATTCTGCGTAACGAATGTGCATCCAGCACATACACTACGCAGGTGATCGCCGACATTATCAAGGAAGAGGCAAGGGGCCGATTCGAGTCTCGTGCCGCTGTTCCCGGTCACTTCCAACAAGGTGGTATGCCTTCGCCAATGGATCGTGCCCGTGCTTTGCGTATGGCCATCAGGTGCATGCAGCACATCGAAGGATATGCCAATAAGAGCGGTGATGAAATTGCCGCAGACCCTCTCTCTAGTGCTGTCATTGGTGTCAAAGGTTCACAGGTGCTATTCTCCCCCATGGGTGGTGAATCTGGACTGGAGGCTACCGAGACTGATTGGGTCCGCCGTCGCCCTAAGTCCGAGTTCTGGCTTGAACTACAGGACGTTGTCAATGTTCTGTCTGGACGCACCCATGCTACCAAAAACGAGACCTGGTCCTGCTACGAGAGTACGTAAACCGACTGCGACCCTGCTTATTTGCTTTTTCATCCCTGTTCAAATCGTTTCGTCGCTGCTCGCTTTGCTCCCCCGTACAATGATCATTTCTGGTGTCCCCCTCATACGAATGTTAACGATTGTCGTGTTTCCTACTCTTCAGATCCTTCGACAGTCCGATCTGTCCCCTCGGTTCCCAGCTCCCCCTGAAAGGATTTCCACCCACAGGACCACTTATTTCCAACCAACAATGGAATCCACGCCAATGATACACCCGGGATATGCTTGAATGTTCCCCCAAGTACTGGCCGGCGAGCCATCCACTAACTTGTGATGTGGAGGGCGATCGCACTGAACGTCCGTTACGCGTTGTATGGTGCTATGCAATAAGTCCTCGAGACCCAAGGTTGGTTTACGTGAGTGACATTTATGCCTGGGAGTTCGGATGATCGTGCCTTTTTGTTTGATGGTTTTCTACCCCCCTTGAAGACTGTTGATCTGCGACATAAAGTGCGTTGTAGATAGAACCATCAATCTGAATCTTGAAATTACCTCAAATGAATTAAAAACGCTATGGGCGACTGCTATCGTGAGGATAAAAGAGGTAGTCCAAAGATAGTCCGGTGTATCAATCTTAACACTTGACACTGAACTTGCACATAATGAACTCCAGAAAGATGCATTATTCCACCGTTCAACGTGGAGTTCAATGACTACGAGTACACTGTCTTCTCCAACTCATCGAGTAGCTCCACTGTTTCGGCGGGGCTTGCAATCCAGGCAGTTGTAGATGCAAGACGGGCCTAATCAGAAGAAATGTTAGTCTGACCAGTAGCCAAGGAGAGTTCTATAGTCTTCCCACCTTGAAATCATTAGCCCCAGCTGATAAGAACTGATCACCAACATGCAGTGTTTTAGCTGGATCGATGCCACCGAAATAGCGCTGACATACGCGCACACCCCACGATTTGTCGCCAATATCTACGAAGACATCGTTGCCACCGTTGAAAGCACAGAATGGCAATCTTGCCCCAACAGCCGAACGTTGAATCGTGTTCTGCACCACCAATACAGTCTCCTCCAACTGCTCGCGACTGATTCGGACACCGTTCACAGGGTAAACACCAACCGCACGATCCTTGCGTAGAATAGCAGCCGGCAGATTGAGATTGTCAGCACAGGCTCGCAGAGCAGACTCGGCAATATCAAGGAGCTCGGTAATATCATCACCACTCCAGGACTGCATTTCATCCAGCAACCATTCATTCCGCGGCACATAGGTTAGTCGGGCATTTGATGTCGGGTCGAAGCGGAATAAGAAATTGCTCTCGCCGCCCATGACAATCAGTCCTTGTTTCTGATCTGCGGTGAGAGTAGTTGATTCGTGCATCGCATCAAGCAGACCCTGAAGGCGCTCGTAATACTTTGGTGCGTCGGTGTACCCGGCCGCGGTCACAATGCCGACCTTGCGGTCTTGTTCAAGGAGTCGCAAAATCCGTGAGATGACTGGGTTGTCGGATGTGAGACAGGCGCCGTCATCGTAGAGCGTTACATCTCCATCGAATGTGACTAGTTGCACCTCGCTGGAGCGAACAAGACCCAGCACCTGGGCGGAGTTCAAAATAAGTCGGATATCGTTGAATGAAGGGGCCACGAAGCGTCGTCGGCTGATGAATCGCTGCTGATCTTGATACTTGAAGGCATCTTCCAGATATAGCTTGGTGAAAAAAGTGCCCACTGACGGCACCAGAAGGTTCAATTTCGATTTTCCGGGGGCATTGCGTTCATGGTGTTGGACTTTAAGTACCGATTAGGGATCATCCCCGAGTTCTTTGATTTCTAATCCCCACTTACTATGATCAAGCATCAAATTCTCTACATCTCGCATAATCTCTGCATAGCGAACTTGGGTGTCGGCGGCGACTGTCTTCAGCACCTCACCGTTGTCCTTGTAGATTGCCGTGGGCTGGGAATGCAGGACAAAGGGGACGGCCAGCAGACCCTAGAGGGATTAGAATCGGCGAATACGACATGACCGAGCGACATACTTTGATCCATTCGATCTGCAGATTGTTAGGCAGACTCTTTAATCTTTAGATATGTAGTACCGACTTACTAGTTGATCCCGGCGATGGGTCTACATGGCTATGGGTCAGTGAGGGGCACACATATTCTTGCGGAGATAGCCGTACCTTGAGGGCATCTAAGAGACGTTAGTGGAGGGCAGTGAGATAAAAAAGACGCGATGACGTACACTCAACCCTATAACGCGTTGTCATGATGTGATTTGAGGAAGTTTTGGGGAGAAAGGTGGTGCCTTGATGGCTCAGGGGGTTGTTTGCTTCGGTGCACGTCCCTTTTGTGAGAAATTGTGACTCACGCGGAGCTCGGAGTATAGACATACGAGGGAAATGAGATATCTCGGGGTTGACCATTACTCTATTGGTCAATTTAGCCTCACTCTTAATTACTGAGAATCTAGTTCGGCCTTATCTTCGTACTAAATGACCGCATCTGGACCCTTGCTCGTAACGCGTGCAATCACGATTGGTCTCCCAAAAGTGACTCGAACGCAAAATATTGCGGCCTATACAAGGCATCACCAATTTGAAAGCCATTTTTGATGGCTCCGAGTGCCGAAACAAGCCTCCCAACACCGCCGCGGTGTCTGGCCAAGTCATACGGACTCATACCTGAGGGGGAAAAGCTTGCTTAGAAAAATGAGGCTTGGGAATGTTGGCTAAGCAGAAATATAAATATTTGCGATGGTGACCCTTTTTTAATGTGCAAAATCGGAAAATCATTCAATATCAAATCAATCCTTCCCTGTGGAAGAAGAAAACTTCATTAAAAGAAATACTAGCTGTATCTATACAGTCCTTCACCAACCATGAACACGTTTGGACATTACGATGCCCCACCGATGTATTCCCCATCTGAGGAATTCAATTCCACCCTCGATGAAAAGACCGACAATCCCATGATCCTCCTGCCCGAGAAAAATGAGCCCGGGTTTGCTGTTGCATCTGCTCTGAGACGAGGCCTGCAAATACCATCCAGATCCGCTGCCTGCACATCAGGATTCGAGTATCCAGACGAACTCTCTCATTACGGCATCTCCAAAGACCATTGGACGCAGTTCACACAAGTAGTCTGCGACGAAGCTAAGCTTTCACGTCGGCAGTGGACCACTGTGATTGGCAGAGGCCTGGGCACAATGGCAGTGGGCGGACTGATGGTCGGCATTCTGGGCGCTATCCCCGCGATATTCATTGCCCGCCTCACCAGGAATCGACGAGAACAACGGAATCTGATCTCGGCAATGGCTGGAGCTCGTGGTGAGCATCTTGCTCGTCATATTTCGCAGTGGAACGAGACGGTCTTTGGACCTAGGGGTGTTCTGATCCGGGTCGATTTACCGGATGAATATTTGAATGATATGGAATATATGGATATTCGCACAAGTGAGGGATCGGCACGGTCTACCAGGAAGTCTCGGGATAAGGCTGCGCTCAAGGCGAGAATTGTGATCATTCCGCTAGACGGGCCGACGTCAACGGGGAATTCTGACAATCGGGGTTGAAGGAATGGTCGAAATAAGGCGGGAACAGAAGCACTATTCACGTATTTCAGCGGGCTAATGGGGCAAGAGTTGGTTGTTATATTTCAAAAGGGATTTATTCATGATGTTAGTTTCATTAATCATGACCAGCAAATGAATACTAGAGATATCTAGATGATATTCAGACTCGGTTCTCTCTGTCCTGCCTCTCAACATGTTGAGCCGTTCCGTGCGTCTGCACCGCCATCTCCATCTTCTCATCCACTACCAGGTCACGTTCATCGGCATCCCGATTACCATACCGGCCAATCTTGTACCACGGCAAAGCAAAGAGACGATCCATACTCTCCAATGAGCGACCTGCCGTCTCCGGAATACTAAACCAGACCCAGACACCACCGATAACGGTAATGGCAGCAAAGCACCAGAACGTACCCTTGGGGTCAATTCCACCCTCTGCGACGGGCAGAAGCATATTGGGAACTGCGCGCGCATTACCATATTGGTTGGCAAAGTGGAGAGTCATGGCCATAGAAGTGCAAAGAGCACGGATGCGCAGTGGGAAGAGCTCTGCAGTCAGAAGATACTGCATTGAATTCCAGCCGAGAGCCCATCCAAAGCCAGAGAGATAAATCATTGCAATGGCGCCCTCGCTAGCGCTCTTCTTGTCAGCCGGTACCTTGTAGCTCTCGTCGACTCCCATTTCGGGAACGGAGGTCAAGAAGCCGGCAATGTAGATCATGGCAATCGCTTGCAGGGTGATACCAAGGAGGAGGGCTCGCTTGCGTCCAATAACATCAACCAAGAAAAGAGCACAGAGAATTGCGGCAACCAGTTTGATGATTCCGAACACAGCAGTGACCAGGAGAGACTCGTTATTGCCTGTGACTCCTAGCAACTTGAACAAATCAGGGGCGTAGACAGTGATACTGCCGGCTCCGGACCACTGCGAAAGAAGTTGGGCCATGAATGTGAGGTAGACTCGGTAGAGGTTCGATGGGACAAGGAATGTTTCCTTGATCACGCCCATAGCGCCAGACCCCATTGTGGCCTCCATCTCAGCTGCATGTGTCGTTTGAATACTGGATATCTCGCGTACGACGTATTCATCGTCGGATGGTAGGCCACGAATTTTCGAGAGATTGGAGATGGCCTTTTCGAGCTGGCCGCGTTTGACTAGATATCGGGGTGATTCGTGCTGGAGGAAGGAGAGAAGGAATATCAGGCCGGCAAAGATAATATGCAGACTCGTGGGAACGAGCTATTCTAGTCAGTATTGATAATATATGGTACGGAGTGGATCACACATACCCATCGGTTGTGCGTGTTGTCGCCGAGGTTGATTTGGCAACCATAGTTGGCGAAATATGCAAGGACAATACCCAGATAGACAAAGCCTGTGAAGACACAGGTACAAAGACCACGGATAGAAGCGGGGGCCTTTCTTCGTTAGTTGATATGGATGTATGACTGGAGTAATGAGCAACTCACAATTTCTGCAAGATATACAGGAGCAACGACAACTGTCTGGCCCACACCGAGTCCAGCAATAAAGCGACCAGCATAGACAGCACCTAAGCTGCCACCGTTACCCATGAAAACCGCGATTCCCACAATCCATAAAACACAAAGTTGGCGGGTTGCCCAGATACGACCGATGCGATCACAGACCAAGAATGCACTGTATAAAAATAGACCGGGTTAGTGACACGAGATCCGATATAATAAAGATCAAGGAAGAACCCACAAAAGAGCGCCTCCAACAGATCCAATCTGGACCATTGCAGTGACATTTCCCTTGATGTTGGTCTGTTCCACTTGGCTGTACGAGTCATAGTTGATGTAACGTTGGAAGTCTTCAGAATTGAAGGCACCTGAGATCAACCCCTCATCGACACCTCGGGCAGCGCCCATCAGGCCAAATGAGATGACCGAGAACCATAATCGCCAGTTGAAAACCTCCTTGGGCTCACCCAGGTCTTTGAGGCGGAATATATTGACTGGTTTCTTTGCTCCGCCAGCCATGATGGGCAACACTCAAGTATGTAGTTGAATGCGGGGATAATCCGGGGGTAGTAGGAGAAGAGGGAAAAAAGCAAACGTGAGCCAGAGCAAGGGGTCTTTATAGCTATGAGATGTTGGTCCCACGACATGCGGGGAAATCTGGGGACCGGAAATCCCAGCCCGAGAAATATGTCAAGACCGAAAGATCCCTGTACTCCGTAGTCCAAATGAGCCGTAAACTGGTGAGACATGATACACATGATACACCGGGACAAGCCAAGACCCGGGGAACAGCGCCAAGAGAGCTTGCGTCTTCAGTCCCAAGTCCGAAGTTGCCGTCTTTCTCGTTCCAGGGATATCTCAACGGAACATGGCCGAGTTCCTGAATCACCACATGTTCCCTTGGATTAAAATGTGCAGCTTCCCTCCAGCACTGTAGGGTCACGGTGGCTCGCTTGTTTCCTGTCTTGTATGTTCATTCCCAGATGCTCTTGACATTCTACTCCGACGCAGGACGTACTGGAGTACATGATCTGCCAAGTCTATTCTTTCCTCCATCGAACCTTGACAGTGAGTTTCGGACAACGTCCGGATGAAGATGTCTGTGCCGTACGTGGCTTATTTATCGCGGGGCGAAAACTAGAGAAAACCCCATCCATGAATGATTTGAAGCCACTGATTGGTTCACAGACCACCACAACAAGAAAGACGAATTCCTTGGCGTGGGGTGCGCTTGGACACGCCGATCACCAAAGCCTCTAGTTATTCTTCGCGTGTTTTGTAATGAACAAGACCGTACCGACATGATCGGCAATCCTTTGAGCCATGTGCAATTTCCTGGCCAAATATGTTTGTTGTGATTCGTTATTCAAGTCTGCCAACCACGGATCTTTGAAGTAAGACTCGTACAGCTCTTCGGCTGCTTAAATGAAACGAAGAATTTTGGATCTAGAGAATTTTACGCGTATAACGCCAATGGAGTCCTCAGATAGACTATGTCTTTGCCAGTAATTCATTGTATGTTCGAGACGAAGGCTAGTGAGGAGTTCTAAGGTCATGAACCGGGGCAAAATCAATTACCCGAGGTATAGAACCTGGCTATGGTCGCAGGCGGAAACCAGGATTGCGCCAGTCCAGATCCTGAATCTGTTGGGGGGAAAGTCCCGCCAAGGCGCTGTGGACATCGACACGCGCACGGCGCCGGTTTTCCCATATGATATATGCCCATAGACTGGCCCCAAGAAGGAGAATGACGGTTGAAGTTGCGAAGTTCAGACCATTACCAATAGGGTAGTTCGGCCCATCAAAAGGCAAGAATGACCAAGTGCTGATCAGCCCACCGATATTGCCGAACATCACGGTGGTTCCAATAGCCGAAGATCTCGCAGTGTCCGAAATCACATTTGCCGATGCGATTGCAGGACATAGGGACCCAAAGGAAAATGCTCCACACGCGATAATAAAGGTGGCCCCATATCGGACCATACTGGCTTCGCTAGCCAGGAACATGATATAGCCTATAACATTTCCCGTAATGGTTAGCCTGGAACCTGGTATACCCTGCAATCCTTGGTTTTGCAACCAAGGTTGCTCAAGGAGCTGAGACTTACCGGTCATCATTAGCGGCGGGCAGATAATGAAAAAGATTAGGCGATGATCAAATCGCCAGCTGAGGTAGGGGAACAGCACAGTGAAGAACGCGCCGACAACATAAGGAGGCACAGTGTGCAGCTGTTGAGCCACCACAGTGGCATCGGGGTAAATGGTTTTGACAATAGTAGGCGCAAAGAACCCAAGCCCCTGAACGGTAATATTGTCCAACATAAACATTACCCCAATCACAATTGTTACTGGGCTGAATATACCACGCAGTGTCTTGGCTACATCGAATTTGTCGAGGACCTCGGTCGCGCCAACACGTTCTGATTTCACACGAGCAATGGCTAGGTCCTTCTCTTCCTGGGAGAGCCATTTGGCTGTCTCAGGTCGGTCGGTCAACGTGAAGAATGAGATGAGAGCAATTCCAATGGTGACGATACCCTCAATCGCAAAGATCATACGCCAGCTGCGGAGGGAACCGAAATGATCTAGCATGAGAATACCCGAGGCTAAAAGACCACCGAACGCTCCAGCGAGAGGAGCCATGACGATGTATAATGATAGCCGGAAGGCAAGTTCACTTCGTCGATACCAACGTGAAAGGTAGTATGCGATTCCAGGCATGAGTCCTGCCTCGAACATGCTAAGGGAGAGGTTGTTAGCATTGTCGATTTTGCGAACTCTAGGACACATACCCCAAAAGGAAGCGGACACCAGATGCGCTACGCATATCAGTGACAAAAGCCGTGGCGACCGAACAGATACCGAACCCCAATGTGATCCCTGGTAGCCACCACCCCGGCCCGATCCATTTGCACATAAGATTGCTGGGAATCTCAAAGATAATGTATGAGATAAAGAATATCGAGAGCACAGCATTGTAATCATAGCCCTTGAGTCCAAGGTCCTTATCGAAACCGGCCAATTTAGCGTTGCCTATTCCAGAAAAGAAACGGATTAGTGTTTGAACTGGACATAGAACTCGGGATATAATAACCGGGGTTGGTTACATACCAACATTGGCTCGATCGATAAAACAAAAGAGATACAGGATTGCAACAGTTGGGACAATATATAAATCAATCTTGAGTCGCAATCGTGACTCGGCGGCCTTGTCAAATTCTAGCAGGGGCTGGCCATGTTCGTCTGTCGCGAGTTGGCCCTTTTCTGCTGCACCATGGGTGACTTCACCCATCATATACTCTTTATGGTCTAAAATGACCTTTTCGTCACCAATAGGCGTGGTGCCTCTCTCGGCGTCAGCCATGTTGGAGTACCTGACAGTGGATTGAGGTTGGAAGGGGTAAAAGGGCGGTCTGAAGTTTTCAGATGACAGGGATCACGGAAGACATAGGGGGCGACCGGGTATTATATAGGTCCGAAGATCTAGATGATGAGTCTAGTGTTGTGGGGTATCACGGATTCAATTCCGACTTGATATTCGGCTTTTTCAGCAGCTGAAATCCCAATCTGCCGCTCCCAGTGGGAGAGGGATGCCTTGCTAGTCAGAACTGGCAGTGGAAGACCCAATCATAAAAATTGTTAGCACGCCAAAGTCTCCGAGATCTAAAGTTTCGAGCGAAATTAAATCAATGGTAAGCCACGCTTGGAATTTCCCCAGATGCTTCGAGATTTCCCCAGACTTGTGGATCCACCCCGGATTGTATCATTGGCTTTGTGGGGTTATCCGAATGGATTATAAGCCCTAGTCTAGGTACAGCCTAGGCACTTCGTACGGGAAATCCCGATCCCCTCATCTGACTATCTCTTAGTCGTCGTGGTGACCAACCATAACCCCAGAATTGGTCAGGCGTTGTGATCGTCCATAACCCCGAGTCTTGCAAGAAACATGCATCGGAAAGATGTCATCCGATCGGAACTTGTCCCGAAGCTGTCCCAAAGCTGCTCGCATCGGATGAGTTGAGGCTATTTTCAAGAGTGTACGGAGTACTCCGTACTGGAGTGATTCATGCGCGACGTCTTAGGACGACCTCGGGTAGGGATTTGGATGCGTCTGTTACAAGGTGCTAGGTCATGTGATATAATAGCGCAAATTCAGATATCATGAACTTGGAGATACTTCTGGAGTTCGACATAACTTATCAGGGAGAGAACTAGTTCTGATCTCCAACGTACGCAGACGTGGGATAGATACACCGCCATGATCTGACTTGATGACACAGCACCACGTGACCCGGATATATACGGATAATCCCTCGGATTAAACGGATGAACTGCACAGATAGGAGGTGAGATTGCATACAAATTTATTCATGTCTGAGGCATCGGATAAAGCTCAGGCAGGTTGGCGAATCCCTCGCGCATGCCAAGAATGCCGCAAACGTAAAATCAAGTGCAATGGCCTGACCCCGTGAGATTTTTTGGTCTATGCTCGGATAGTGAATACATGGCTAATATAACATCAGGTGCAAAACTTGCCAACTGCGCAACACACCCTGTATATACAGAGACTATATTCGCCACAGGCGAAAGAAACATGAGAATGAGGAAGCCACCGAGAGGAATTCACCTCGTCAAGCTTCTCCAACTGGAGTGCCGCAGCGCACAGCCTCCGTCATGAATGACTTCCCAAATAGCGTTTCTGCAACACATATGGCATCACCGTCATGTCGGATGCAGCTATACTATGGCCCCACATCTCATTTCTCTCTCATGCAGCATATCTACCGGGATCTCGTCTCCAATCCTGCCTCCCAGCCTGAACCCTCTGGCGGAGTCGAGGAGGCTGGAGCTGGGCTGGATTTGTTCAGCTTTCGTCGCATTTTCTTCGGGACACCAGACTTTCATGAAAACAAGTCCCTCGGGAAAGGAGATTTGTCTATGATGTTTCTGCCGTACGACTTGGCTAAGCTTTTTCTGTCGCGATTTCTCTCCAGCCTTTATCATCTGATGCCACTTCGCCCAAAGATATATTATGAGCAATGTCTGGACAAACTCTACAACTCTTCGCCCACAGACCATCTAGATGCTTTCGCCCAAGCGATCCTTCTCCTTGCCATGGCAAGCGCGGCACTTGGCACGGATCATTTTGCCTGGGGTGATGTGCTGTTTGAGCGTGTCAAGGCTTCATTAACCGCGTTTGATGATGTGGTGAACCTTCAGACTATCCAAATCTCATTGCATATGATAAGTTCTTATCACCCTTTCTTGTTGTTTACAGACTGACATGGATTTTACGCCAATTACCAGAATGAACAAGGTCGGCCCAACTCAGCTTTCCTACATTTGGGTTCTGCTTCTCGCAAGGCCTTAGCAGCAGGTTTGCATAAGGATGTTCCCCATGATGTTGATCAAACCCCGGAAAATATTGAAGAACGACGGGTAACTTTCTGGTCTCTTTACATCTACGAAACGTAAATTACCCTTTTCAGTTCGATACTTGATGAACTCGCTAACTTCATACATAGCTGGTTCTGCTTTCATGTGGGACGTCCTAGCTCTATCTCTCTTAAAGATGTCGCAATAGAGTATCCACAGGATCCGTTTATTCGATTGTTGGTGCAGCTTTGCAAGACCATCACTCGTTCTGTTACTGAGATATACGGCCAGCGGCATGAGTCTCTTCTGCACATGTGGAGAGTTGCTCGGTCTATTGCGGACGACATCCGTGGCCATGAAGCACATCTACAACAAGCTTTGGGTCTTGGTCTTGATAGTAGCATCCAGGCGGGATCCCTTGGGGTTCGACAAACAATCTTCATTACCTGTAAGTGAATAGTCGGCATATTTTTGACCTTACTCTGACCAGAGCTAGTATACTATCATACATTACTTCTTACATTTCGCCAGTTCTTGATATTTCGCGGCCATTGGCAGCGCGAGAGGAATATCGCACTCAACCAGTCTAGAACCCATGTCACAAATTACCCCAGAGAAACACCTTCTTGGCTCAACGAAGCCTGCAACCATGCCATCACTGCTGCCCAAAAAACACTCCATCACTTATGTGAAGCTTCAAGACTCAATAATCTTGTTCTGGTAAATAGACAAAATGTTGTTATAAAAGTTCCACTAACATTATCGTAGGAATTACGATACCATGGGTACTTCTTCGGTAATTCGGTATTCACTCTCATCTATGAGTTCATTCACAACCCGAATGTCGCGCCTGTCTACCTGCCATGGGTTTATGCTTCAATGCAAATTTTGTCAACTATGCGAGCTGGGGACCCGATCGCAAGCACAATTGCAGCCATGCAGACTGTGCTTCGCAATATCAACCCATCGTACGAATGGGTGCCTCTATTAGCAACAACTGGGGATAAAATTGCGCCCCCAGGAGGGACAGCCATACAGCAAGGGCTCACTTCTGACGGCAGGCATCGATTACTGCCCAAAAACCCCCCAATTCCTCAGAATCCGTCAATAGGAATGCGGCCTGGCATATCAAATTCTCCTTGGAACCTCCCACAGGTGGAAACCTTGGAAAATCCGGCGACCGGAGGCTCTGCGGGCTCCGGGGAAGACTTGCTTGATTTTACTCAGTCTGACATGGGCTGGGATTTCGATTTCTCCACCATGGACCTGGACGCTTTTTTTTCGGTTTATCAGTCAAATTCTGCCCCAGTCCTCTGATGGGCCTCACACCAGGAAATTTCATAACCTAGAATACGACTCCTTCAAACTGTATATATTTGGTCTCAATCAGGGGGATCATCCACGGAATTAGAAATCGGTGACCGGTGCAAGTGGATCTATATCCGAAGGGTGGATCTAATTGAAGCTCTGGAAGCTCTGAAAGGCGCAGAGATAGAAAATCAGCGAATCAATGATCGTTGCTGACCAAGTGGGTCGCTCATATATCCGTTCGTATATTTCCGAGCACCGCGCCCCAGTGATATCCTCGCTAACACAATAGTACTTGCAGTTTTTTAGCTATTTCAAGGCATTTCCCCTATCTATAAATTCCGCTACAGCGATACATGCTTGATATGATCTGTTAGCAAGACCCACTCTCGGCAATATGGATTTAAAGCATAGATGGCATAATAAGATGCGCAATATAAGAGTTCTGCTGTCTGCTGCGCCTCGACATCATGGTATTTCCCTCCAATCCCACTTTAATTGGTGCGATCGCAAGTAGTCGTTCGTTTCTATTTCAGGAATACAGACCTCCGTCATGGAAACTCCATCGTCCGGCACAACAACCCCTGTTGATTTGGAACACGGCGATGACCAGATTCGCAAACGGCTTACAGTCACCTTCCGCGATCTTAACGTTCGAGTTACGGCACCCGAGGCTGCTTTAGGAAGCACTTTATGGTCAGAGGTGGACCCGCGACAGATTGGGGCACTGTTCAAGCGTGGCGCCCGCCCAAAGAGGGTGGGCATACTTTACTATGATTCCAGTTATCCTATACTGACTTGATTTCTAGACGATCCTCAAAGATGTTGTCGGTCAGGTCAAGCCTGGGGAAATGGTATGCTGCCACAACTCGAGAATAGGAATGTTGTAACTAATCAATATAGCTTCTCGTGCTTGGGCGCCCAGGCTCTGGATGCACTTCCCTACTCAGAGTCCTCTCCAATGATCGGGATAGTTTTGATGAAGTGACCGGCGAAGTCAACTACGGGAGCATGGATCACGAAGCTGCCAAAAGGTTCCGTCAGCAGATCATGTTCAACAACGAAGGCATGCAATCTTCACTTAAGATATATCGAGCTCAATGCTAACTGCACCACAGACGACGTTCACTTCCCAACCCTAACTGTCAACCGTACAATGAAATTCGCCCTTCGAAACAAGGTTCCCAATGAGCGCCCAGAGCACCTAAGGAACCGCAAGGACTTTGTGCAGAATCATCGTGATGAGATTCTGGACTCACTAGGAATCGGACACACCAAGAAGAACCTAGTAGGAAACGAGTATATCCGAGGCGTGTCAGGAGGTGAACGTAAGCGCGTTTCTCTTGCTGAGGTCCTGGCTGGGCAAAGTCCAGTCCAGATGTGGGACAATCCCACTCGGGGATTAGATTCGAAATCAGCTGTGGAATTTGCTCGAATGCTCAGACGCGAAGCGGATCGAAACGACAAGACAATCATTACGACTACTTACCAAGCCGGAAACGGTATTTATGACCAGTTCGACAAGGTCCTTGTCCTAGCTGAAGGTCGTGTCACTTACTACGGCCCTCGCCGTATCGCAAGGAAGTATTTTGAAGACCTTGGATTCATCTGCCCCAAGGGCGCAAATGTCGCGGACTTCCTGACATCAGTCACTGTCGTTACGGAACGCACAGTCAGACCCGGGTGGGAAGAGAAGGTGCCCAATACACCGGAAGACTTCGAAATCTGCTATCAAAACAGCTCAATCTGCAAAGATCAAATAAATTCTATCGTGGACCCTCAGAAGCTGAGCTACGAAGCCGAAGACCTTAAGATGGCAGTATCTAGTGAAAAGCGCAAACAGCATATTCCTCGGAACAACAGTGTTTACACAGCCAATCTCTGTGATCAAATTGCCGCTTGTGCTCTTCGTCAGTTTCAGGTTATCTGGGGCGATAAACTGTCGCTATTTGTGAAAGTCGGGTCAGCTATAATACAGGCTCTAGTCTGTGGAAGTTTATTCTATAACTTGGCAGAAGTAAGTAATCCAGAAGCTCTCCACCCGACACGACCCAAGAACACCTGGCTGACAGTTGAAACTACAAGGATTCGAGCTCAATATTCTTACGACCCGGTGTTTGCTTCTTTCCAGTGTTGTATTTTCTCCTTGAAAGTCTGTCTGAAACGACTGCTTCTTTCATGGGCCGGCCAATTCTTTCTCGTCAGAAGCGATTCGGATTTTACCGACCTACGGCCTTCGCTATTGCCAACGCCATCACTGATATCCCAGTCGTGGTGTTCCAGGTGACCTGCTTCTCGCTCATCCTTTACTTCATGGCTTCTCTTCAAATGAACGCAGGAAAGTTCTTCACATTTTGGATCATTGTCATTGCACAGACATTGTGTTTTGTACAATTATTCCGAGCCGTTGGCGCTGTGTGCAAACAGTTTGGAAATGCATCTAAAGTATCTGGCTTACTGTCCACCGTCTTCTTTGTCTATGGAGGTCAGTATTTGAACAGCATTGATACGAAGCATTTCAAACTGACAAGTTGCAGGATACCTTATTCCTTTCCATAAAATGCATGTGTGGTTCCGTTGGATCTTCTACCTCAATCCGGGAGCGTATGCATTCGAAGCGCTCATGGCCAATGAATTTGTTGGACGCAAATTCACTTGCATAGAGCCCGACTATCTTCCATACGGCACCGGATACTCCAGCTCAGTGTCTGTCCACCGTGGATGTTCAGTCCTTGGAAGTGACGATGAAGGTATTATTGATGGGGCAAAATACATTCAAGAGCAATACAGTTATTCAGTGCATCACATCTGGAGAAGCTTTGGTATTTTGATTGGTTTTTGGTTTTTTTTCATCTTTCTGACTTCTTGCGGGCTTGAACTCCGGAACAGCCAAAGTGGATCATCTGTTCTACTTTACAAGCGTGGCAGTGAGAAGACTCGTGGAAAGGAAGAAGGTGAGAAGCCAAAGGAGGCAGATGCTGGCGCACTTTTAGGCTCGGTCAAGCAGTCAACCTTCACATGGAAAGATCTTGACTATCATGTACCTTTCCATGGTGAGAAGAAACAGCTTCTGAGCAAGGTGTTTGGATTTGTCCAACCTGGAAACCTGGTTGCCCTTATGGGAGCTTCTGGAGCCGGAAAAACAACTTTGTTGGATGTCCTTGCTCAGCGCAAGGATAGCGGAGAAATCTACGGATCAGTCTTGATTGACGGCCGCCCAGTCGGAATCAGCTTCCAGCGAACTACTGGTTACTGTGAACAGATGGATGTACATCTCGAAACAGCCACCGTCAAGGAGGCATTGGACTTTTCGGCCGTCCTTCGCCAGCCATCGACGGTTCCACACGAAGAAAAGATCGCTTACGTCGAACACATTATCGACCTTCTGGAGCTGCGTGATATCAGCGAAGCCCTAATCGGGGGTATGTTCGCCTGGTGTCTTGATTTCACTGCACAGCGATACTGATTATTCACAGTACCCGGAGCTGGACTTAGCATCGAACAGCGCAAACGCGTGACCCTGGGCGTTGAGCTTGTTGCTAAGCCCACACTGCTGTTTTTGGATGAACCCACTTCCGGTCTTGATGGGCAAAGTGCGTTCAACATTGTGCGTTTCCTTCGCAAACTGGTCGATGGCGGCCAAGCCGTGTTGGTAAGTCCTAAATAACTTGAAACATATTTTCATCTTACTAATGTGTTAGTGTACAATCCATCAACCATCTGCAGTATTATTCGACGCATTTGACGGTCTTCTCTTACTAGCTAAGGGCGGAAAAATGACATATTTCGGAGAAAGTGAGTTTTAAATTTTGGGGTGATTGGTCATGATCAGGCAACTAATGACTCATTTGTGGTTATAGCTGGCAAGGAGTCAACCACGATTTTGGACTACTTCGCCCGGAACGGAGCGCCATGCCCCCTCGATGCCAATCCAGCAGAGCACATTATTGATGTCGTTCAAGGCGGTGGTACTGCAGAAAAACAAGATTGGATCGAAATCTGGAACCAGTCAGAAGAGCGCAAACAAGCGCTCTCAAAACTTGATGCTCTCAACGAAAGCAGCAAAGATGATTCCGAATATGTTGAAGATACTGCAGATTTTGCGACCTCACACTGGTTCCAATTCAAGACGGTTTCTAAGCGCCTCAGCATTCATATCTGGC
This sequence comes from Penicillium roqueforti, assembly GCF_015533775.1. Lineage (NCBI taxonomy): Eukaryota > Fungi > Ascomycota > Eurotiomycetes > Eurotiales > Aspergillaceae > Penicillium > Penicillium roqueforti. The sequence continues at coordinate 51,990 of NW_024067614.1, forward strand.
GTTCACCAGTACGTTGCTGCAATGTCATACAAACCAGGTCACACAGGCTGACCTTCATATAGGACTACATGTGGAACAAGGTCTTTCTCCATATTTTTGCAGCACTTTTCAGTGGATTCACCTTCTGGAAGATTGGAAACGGCACTTTCTCCCTGCAGTTGAGACTGTTTGCCATTTTCAACTTCATCTTCGTCGCCCCAGGCTGTATCAACCAAATGCAGCCGTTCTTCTTGCATAGTCGTGACATTTTTGAGACCCGAGAGAAAAAGGTCAGTGCGCTAGTGGAATCCTACTGCCGTGCAAGTATCGCTAACCCCGGTGTCCATATAGTCGAAAACCTATCATTGGAGCGCCTTCATTGGAGCACAGACCCTGACGGAGATTCCATACCTTATCATTTGCGCCACACTATATTTTGCATGCTGGTACTTCACAGCAGGGCTTCCGGTGGAGGCCAGTGTTTCCGGACATGTCTATCTTCAGATGATTTGTAAGATACACCAAGTATTCAACGAGCATTTGTCCAAGTATCTAACATCAAGACAGTCTATGAGCTCCTATACACATCCATTGGCCAGGCAATTGCGGCCTATGCACCGAACGAGTATTTCGCGGCAGTGATGAACCCCGTCCTGATTGGTGCCGGCCTGGTCAGTTTCTGTGGCGTGGTGGTTCCTTACTCCCTTATGCAGCCATTTTGGCGTTACTGGATTTACTACCTGGACCCTTTCCACTACTTGGTTGGTGGGCTATTTGGCGAAGTGATCTGGGATGTCAAGGTCAAGTGCGAAGCATCGGAATTTGTGCAGTTCACCGCACCGTCTGGTCAGACCTGCGGCCAATACATGGCCAACTTCCTCGCCTCACAGACTGGTTACCTAGATGATGAGACCTCGACTGGGATGTGTTCCTTCTGTCCGTATTCGGAAGGTTCCGATTATGCGAAGTCGTTCAATCTTCAAGAGAAATACTATTCGTGGAGAGATGTGAGTATACCCTGCTTTATCTAGCCTATATTGCGATGCTAATTGTTCTTCTAGACGGGTCTCACTGCCCTATTTTGCATCTCATCTTACGCCTTGGTATTTTTGATGATGAAGCTGAGGAGCAAGAAGACTAAGAGTGCTCGTTCTGAATGAGAGATGGCGACCAAGCCGACCATAGGGCGTTTTTAAGTTAGTGTCGGCATCATCCATAGATAAATTTCAACTTCTAGAGGTACATTTACACGATAAGTTTCTTGTGTAACCAATTTGCTTTCCACTTGCTGTGTTGTAAGATAGTCGATGGTCAGTTGGCCTACGGAGCTGAGGTTGCGCAATATATATTTCGAGATTCATGGATGTGATTTTCGTCTACATCGTCCCACCACCATAATTAAACTTATTTAAATGTTTGATGCTGAATTCAAACGTCACAGAGTACATGATCTACCATTTCAATTTCTGCTCGTCTGTTTGCGGATTGAGCCGTTGACTACGGCAGTTGGCGGATCCCGAGGTTCCTCCGAGGTTTCCAGTAAGATCGACAACCCACGTGTTGAGGAGGACAAGTAGCAGCCAAACAACCCCCTGGATTCTACACTGTATCAACGCCCCTGGATGTCTTGAATATGCGGTTCGATATTCTTGCGATACTCCCTCTGGCTGCTAGCGCGGTCAACATCATCTCATCCAATGATGACGGCTGGGCGGAAGTGAACATCCGCGCTCTATTCGAGTCCCTAGGAGCGGCAGACCATTCAGTTGTGGTATCTGCGCCCGCTGAGAATCAGAGTGGCAAGGGTATGTTATGCCTACCTCTCTACTCCGTACATTCCGCCCTTTTATTGACGCGCCACTACAGGGTCAATGGAAGCAGAGCCAACTGTCTTGACTGAGCCATGCGAGTTCAATAGCTGCCCATCTGGCAGCCCGGCCGTGGGATTCAATTCCTCAGAGGTCAGTATCGTCACCGCTGTTACCAGAACGGTAGACTGATCGTATACTTGAATAGCCCCGACTGGGTTATGTCAATAGCTACCCGGTGACATCAATCCAATATGGCATCAATACGCGTGCCCCTAAATTCTTCAACGGCCCCCCTGACTTGGCTGTCACAGGTCCAAATGTCGGCAATAACATTGGCCTCACAGTTTACTTCTCCGGAACAGTGGGCGCTGCCACCTACGCTGCGCATGATGGAATCCCAGCTATAGCTTTCTCCGGTGCTAGTGGCTCTCAGACTTCGTGGGAAAGCTCGCGGCCTCACTACAGTGATGTCTACGCCGATTTGGCAACCAACTTAACTAACCAGGTGGTTGCTGCTGGTAAACCATACCTGCCGGACGATGTCTGGCTGAACGTCAATTTCGGAAAGGTTTCCGACGAATGCACAAGCCCGGCCGATTTCTCTTTCGTTCTGTCCCGCATCCATATCGCAGTCCCATTTCTTACTCCGAATGATGTGACCACGTGTGGCAAATCGAGATTGCCAAGCGAAGTTGAAGTATCCCTAGCGTCTGGGTGCTATGCAAGTGTCTCAGTGGGGATAGCAGCTTCGAAGAACGATGCCGACGCTGAGATGCAGGGGATTGTTTTGAAGAAGCTGGGGAATTTCCTGACTTGTCTACCGTGATTGGTGTAAAAAAACAGTGGTGCCAAGAACGTGCCGATCATGTTGATCATCACCACGTGTTATATTCAACCATGGTGTATTGTTCAAGAGAATATTAGATCTCTGCCAAGGTGCATAAAGACCGCTACTATTTACTCAAATCTAAACTAGCTTCAATTAAGCATAGATACCCGTTTGGCAAGCAGATAAATTGCGTCAGCTTGTGGGGTGTGGATTTTTTGGGTTGGAGAGACGTAACGAAACGAATCACCGGGCCTGTCGATCCCACGGGCGAACAACAATCTAATTTAGGACAGACTCTATTATCACTCACTAAGCTGCATTGGGACTGAAGACCGTTTCCACCGGACTAAACTGCCTGAAGAAAGTGGCCCGGATGCCGATCGAAAGGGATGAATACCACATGTACAATATAAATATTTAGAAGGAAACCAGTTTACTCATAGCACGAGCTTAGTATGCCTGCTTTCAATTTCAACATGATTCCTCAACTGATAGCTGGACTGGCTGCTCTCACTGCTCTGCCTGTGACGGCTAGCCCGGTTGAGCTGACACGTCGAGGAACAGTTGCATCCGACGCAATTGTCGGATTCCCCCAGACAGTTCCAGCTGGTGCCGTTGGAGACCTCTATTTGGCCTACCAGCCAAAGCTTTATGTTGTCAATGGCTGCGTGCCTTTCCCGGCCGTTGATGCAGAAGGGAACACCAAGTGAGCGAAATAATCTCCTCTTTAACGATCTCCTGGACTCCCATATCTAATATCTGTGATGTAGCGCCGGCCTCAGCCCAACAGGAAGCTCAAATGGTGATTGCAGTACGAGCACAGGGCAGATATACGGTGAGTTTCTCTAGAATTATCTATTGAATACCTGGCCCTGGGTACATTGACTAAAGGGCTTCTATTTGCAATTTACAGTGAGAGGCGCTTCTTCAGGCAACTACTATGCCCTGATGTATTCCTGGTATTTCCCCAAGGATTCGCCTTCGACTGATCTCGGCCATCGCCATGATTGGGAAGGAGTTATTATCTGGCTTTCCAGTGATGGAAGTACCACTGCATCGAACATTGTGGCCGTCTGTCCATCAGCACACGGTGACTGGAACTGCAGTACAGATGGCTACACGCTTGATGGGACCGCCTCTCTGATCAAGTACCAGTCCATCTGGCCTGTTAATCATTCTCTCGGCCTGACAACCACTGTGGGCGGCACACAGCCGTTGGTTGCCTGGGAATCATTGTCAAGTAAGTTATCTAAATATACCCCCAACTTCTGGAAGCGCAATCTAACATATTCTTAAGCTGTCGTGCAAGATGCCCTGGATACAACTGATTTTGGAGCAGCGAACGTTCCCTTCGACGACGGAAACTTTGCCTCCAACCTAGCAAAGGCAACTTTTTGAGCTAGATCGTGTTCAAGAAAGAGTTGTTATGAACTGCTTACTGTCGCCTACTTGGAATAAACCAGTAGGTAGTGAATGCGAATAAAATACTATGACAAGGTTACAAGTGTCCAAAGTAATTGGATAAATCTTCCTCTAACTACTAGAGTCCTTCCCCCTAGCCGATAGTGCGTCAACTATATAGGCTTTATCAGTTGCAATCATTTTCTGCTCATACTTTGAATACACCATTCTGTGACAGGTTTTATTCGAGCATTGTGCCATATCAATTCAAGCAGCAGTCGGAAGACACTGATAATACCACGGGTTCATCGAAGAACAGGCTGCAGACGATGCACATGCGGTTGCTCCTGTCCAACCGGTTCCTCCACACTGACCGTAGAGAGTCTGGGACGCTCCGTCCCCGCCAGCAGAAGAAGTACTAGTGGTAGCACTGGTAGTGGTCGTCGTGATAGCGCTCGTAGTGTTCGTCGTGGTAGCACTCGTAGTGCTCGTCGTGGTAGTCACTAGCGTTGTGGTGGTGGCCTTGGAGGTTGAGGTTGAGGTTGTAGTGGTTCCGCCGGTCGTAACACCCGTCCCTGTCACAGGTGTACCTGAGGCGGTGATTGCAGAGGTGGTTTGTGTGATTGAGACGGCACCACTGTAAAGAGTTGGTCCTGGGATAGTCTGAATAAAGTGATATTAGCAAGGGAGTGCGAAATCTCAGCAAACCATCATGCCAATTAATCACTCACATAGGTTGACAGAGACGTGTAAATGTTCACGAGGATTCCAGGATCCGTTGGATTGTACAGATCAGTAGCTAAGATACCTGCTGGCTGATCTGACCCCGAGCCAGTGATTTGAAGGTTGAAGCATTGGGGATAATTTTGGGCACCACCCTCAGTGCCTGCGCTATGGAGTGCGATCCTTCACAGCAAGGTTAGTTAGCGCAACTTTTTCGATAAATGAGTGGGATTTACGTACAATTCGTGTCTCAAAACATAACTCCCAGGTGCGATGTTGGGAGGAATCTCGACCATCCATCCCGAGTTCTGGGCTATGAGCTGATCATCAGCCCAAGTACCGGGAACGGTTGTGTCATCAATTAGTCCGACGGCGTCGATCTTGAAGAACTCGAGCGTGGTTTTATCCACAGTTTCACAGCCACTCGTGCCGCAACTAGCAAGATAATCAACGATCGGTCCATGATGCGATTCCGGCCAGTCGGCAGTCCACTGAATAAAGACTCGGTCACCGGCAGCTACTACCGCGTGACCTTTAGCATTCGTAGCGTTAAGATGGCAGATAATATCAGAGGTCGTGTAGGCATCTAGATTTGCAGAGTTAGAAAGGAAATTGGTCTTGGTCAGAGAGGACAATAATAGAATACCATACCCGGAGCGATGAAACCATTGGCAGTGTTTGGGGTACCCCAAGCCACCACAACTGGAGGCGAGTCTGTATAAGGATAACTGTTTATGTCCCATCCATCGAAGGAGACACCGTTAATAACGATGTTGGTTACGTGACCATGGCCCGCAACGAGAGACACAAACAGAGCGGAGCCGAGAAGGCTATACATTGCGGATTTATTGGAATAAACAGATTGAACAAGCCGGATTCTCAAAGAACTAGATGCGTTGAGTGGGAATTAGGCAACAGAAGACGGTCATATTTATAGTGATCTAAAGGAGTACAACTTGGTTTCATGTGCTGTGCTCCTGGTCAATACCTCTAATCTGTCTCGGATTGAGAATTTCACTAGTACCAGGAATAAAGACCAATCGGATACACTATACGCAAATTTAGGACCAAAGTGATCATTCTGCACAGAGAAGGACAAGCCAAGGGGTATTTTCGCAAGGAGTCACAACGCCACCAGCGGGGTCGCGCTGACTCCGTGTCGAGATAGCTCAGGATCTATATCCATCAAGAAGAAGTAATCATGCAATGCAACCAGGGGTCAGGTCAGACGCATGAAGCTGTGGTTGTTTTGGAAGAGAACCTGACACACTGGCCGGTTTGGAGTGTCGGTAGGCGCCCTTGGCACTAGTTTAGGAGATGCGCCGTCGAAAGAATATAGGGTATTATTATTCAAGCCCTGTTATTCCATTATGAATTTGTGATGTTCATTCTTGATCAATCTCATTGTCGAAAACTGGCGACTGGGTGAAAGACAAGGGAAAAATGATGGATGCGAGATATTGATACCTCCACGAGCAACATAGTGATATCTGAACCCATTGATCTAGCGCCAAGACGGAGAAAACTACTCCGTACCGAGAGTGAGGTAATAACTCCGTGAAAGTCTTGCGAGTTGCCGCGTTGACATATTTACCATCGGCTTCACATTTCCGCCGGGAGGTTCCAATCGACAACCTCAAGCTAAGGGGTTTCCACGTGGGTAAGTTCGAAATATGTTCAAGGTCAAATAGACTGTCTAATCATGCGATATGATTGTTTATAGACTGCGGGGTTCTGGGTTTAGACTGTAGATGGAGGTGCATACGGAGTACTAGGTGGCTTGATAGCTTTAATTGGACCTTGGAACTCGTAGTACGGGGCAACGGCCAAATCGGGACCATGAAATGATTGGCTATTTCTACATACCGCCTTTTCCACCGCCCTACAATTCTCCGCTAAATACGCCGGAAATACTATAAACCGAGACATTCGAAATTCTATTCGTGATGCTGGGAAATGTGTCTAGAATGCAATTTTTGAAGATATAATTGAACAAAGCTAAGCCGAGCAAGTAAACCTAGAAGAAATTTGCACACGAACGCAAATATATTGCGTATCTAGTAAACGTAGCGGAAGTTCAAATTCTCCCGGTCCGTCTTATCCTCGAATGCATGAATGAGGGTTGGATCTGCGGCACTGAGACCCGCCTCAGCCAACAGCTTATCCTTCTTGGCGTTCTCGCGCTTGAGATGGAAGCGTAGGTAGATGACAGCGGAAACCATACAGGCGTAGCAAGCCAGATGGACACTCCATGCAATGTGGTACCGTGGTGCATCCCTGTCAAGGAACACTTGAGGGCCTTTAATCTGTTAGCTAGGAACTAAACTGCTCCACAGGGAAGCTGAGATACTTACCAATTGCGTTTCCAGCGGCCCATGACACAAATGTTGCAGCTACCACGGTGGACTTCTTAGTTTGACCAGCAATATTTCGCGACACCATAGATAACGTGAGAGTTTGGGCCGACCAGAATGACAGAGTAATGTAGTAACTAATCAGAAGGCCCACCTTAGTGGGCAAAGTAGTGTTTTCGACCGTCATAAGGACGATAGTTCCGATAAAAGACCTGTGAACTGTCAGTCTGGCCTCGCAGCAAAACAAAGGGGAAAAACGTACGGAATGATGAAGCACAACATCACGATCGTATTCTGTTTGAATCTGTTGACCAGCCATGCAGACGACAACAGAACAACAATAATATAAGCACCCAGCACCATAGCAAGTAGCTGAGTTTGCAATACGGTAAAGTTGAAGCTCAAAACAACGATACTGAAGAATGCACCTAGACCGCTGGTAGGGAGGGTGGTGAATATTTGAACAGCACAGTAGCACCACATCTGGGGATCGCAGAAAGCCTCCCACATCTGGTATGCATGAAACTTTCTGTTCTGGATACCTGTCTGATTGGAACGAAGACGTTCTACCATGAGACGTTTGTCTTCCTCGGTGAAGCACTTCGCACGCATAGGGGAGTCAGGCATCCACCAAATGACGAAGAGTCCCCAGATAACGGAGATACAGCCATATGCCAGAAAGAGTGCTTGCCAAGACTTGAGCACCTTGTCTGCCCCAATAAGGGTGAAACAGTATGCCAATAGTCCGCCGACAATCTGCTGGGCACCGTTCATCATGTACCTATTTTACCATTAGCTCAATGTGCACTGCCTGGTAGACGAGTATTCACATACCAGTATGTTACCGTGGCCGCTTGTTCTTCCCGCTTATACCACATCGAGGAAAGAGTGACGAAAATGGGCTGACAGCAAGCCTCAAAGATACCCAGGAGGGTGCGAACAATGACCAATCCAGTGAAGTTCTTGCAGACTGAATGGAGTGCCAGAATCATACCCCACAGGCAGATGTTGATGCCCAGGTACTTGCCGAGTGGGACTCTTTGGATGATCCAGTTGGTGGGATATTCGACGATAAGTACAGCGATGTAAATACACGTGGTCAACCAGGAGTACTACCGGTAGGAGTGAATTTAGCATGCTGATGGAGAGAAAAGCTTCACAAGTATTCCATACCTTCTGCCCATCCTTCAGATGTGCGTCATCCTTAATCCCCATAATAGCCGAGAAGGACATAGTTCCCTTGTCCAAAGCCTGTAGGAAATATGTGCAAATCATAACAACAAGAATGCGGCGATCAATCATGCGTTTGAGGCGTATATTTGTGGCATCGTCGATTTCCACCTGACTGTGGGCGGCATATGCTTGGATTTCCTTGTCCACACGGGTGATATCCATGTTATCTTTTGCAAGATCATCGGATGCCGAGAGAACCTGTTCAACGTGCGAGATGTCTTGTTTGTTCTCGTACTCTCCCATATCAACTTTTGGGTGCTGTTTATTCACTGCCTCGGTTCCCTCAACAGGTACGCTCTCAATCCCCTGCTGGGGGTCATCTCTGCCGTCGGCCATGACAAAATAAACGCAGTATGTGCAAAAAGACGGTTCACTAGGGGAGACAGGTCGGACTTATAAATAATGTGCCGCGCTTTTGTTGCCAGGGCCGTGCATGATCCCAACTAGAAGTCGCTCTAACTACATGTGAGATGATTAGGCTGAAAGAGTCATGTGGCCCTTTCGGTAGCTAGGTCTATGATATTAACCGGAAGTCAGATTCCGTTCAACCAAGTCAAGCGGTCACCCCATTCTCCTTTGCTTCCCCGGCTTTCTTGGCGAACGAGGAGGCTTCACGCTAGTCTTCTCCCCGCGCTGGGGAATCCGGGGATCTATTAGCCCGATAGCCGAACATACGTGGCTCATTGCTGTGGATCTGGATAAATACACTTTTAAGGTATTTTTATGGTTTGCAACTCGGCCTTCTTTCGCCCGAATCACGCTTGGCCCCCACGGGGATGCTTCGTGGCGTTTGACCCAAGAGCTTACTAGTGGAAGAACTCTTGCCAATCTTTGCGAGGATTGGAGCTTCCGGCACATAATATTTTGTTTCCCGGACAAAAAGTGTGGAAACTCTTATTCGTCGAAAATACAGAGAACAGTCTCCCAGCATCACACAATGTCGTCCCCTCAGCCTACGGGCGCCCAAATTCACAACGCCGTCAACCTGTTGATTGATAACTTGGTCAATATCAAAGACGAGACAGGAACATTCCTACTGCCACTTCCTGATGGGCGCATTATCGACACAAAGTCATGGCAGGGTTGGGAGTGGACACACGGAATTGGACTGTACGGCGTGTGGAAATACTACGAGTTGACGGGCGACGAAAGATTGTTGCGCATCATCGAAGACTGGTTTGCTGCACGATTTGCCGAGGGTGGCACTACCAAGAATATCAACACAATGGCTGTGTTTTTGACTCTCGCCTACGTCTATGAGAAGACCGGCAATGTCACCTACCTGCCGTGGCTCGATGCGTGGGCTGAGTGGGCGATGCACGATCTCCCCCGCACCCGCTACGGTGGCATGCAGCATATGACTTATATCACAGAGAACTACCAGCAGCTCTGGGATGATACTTTGATGATGACTGTTATGCCACTCGCGAAGATCGGAAAGCTTCTGAACCGACCCCAATATATCGAAGAGGCGAAAAAGCAATTCCTCACTCACATTAAATATCTTTTCGATACAAAGACTGGTCTCTGGTTTCACGGCTGGACTTTTGAGGACGGCGGACACAATTTTGCAGATGCGCGCTGGGCCCGTGGCAACAGCTGGGTCACAATTGTCATTCCCGAGATCATCGAGCTACTCGACCTCCAACCAAATGACCCTATTCGTCTTCACCTGATAGATACACTCGAGGCACAGTGTGAGGCCCTTCAGCGTCTTCAGTCGTCATCCGGCGCGTGGCACACTCTCCTTGACCATCCCGACTCGTACTTGGAAGCCTCTGCGACCGCTGGCTTTGCCTACGGTATCCTCAAGGCCGTTCGGAAACGTTACATCGGTGCCCAATACCGCCCCGTGGCTGAGAAGGCTATCAGCGCAGTGATGGGATACGTGGACGAGAAAGGAGAATTGCAGAATACCAGCTTTGGCACCGGGATGGGTGACTGTCTTGACTTTTATAAGAAGATTCCATTGACCTCAATGCCTTATGGCCAGGCTATGGCTATTATGGCTTTGGGCGAAGCGTTGCGTGGTTTGTTGTAAGCAAGGCATGTCCTAATGACTTGAATAGCAATGGAATGTGCTATGACCTAGATCATAGACCTATATAGAGGCATGGTCCTCGCATGAACTGACTTGTTAGATAATAGAATGAAAACAAAAATCCTGAAAGTTGAATCTTCGTTTGATCACTCCACTGGCCAGCGGCCCTGAACTTTCTTGCCCAATCCAGCTCTATCCACTACCTCTTTGCTTCTTCTTTGTGCTTCCTGAACAATTTCCTCCTCATTCATCGTCATAAGCACTCCATTCTTGACCACAACCTTCCCATTGACCACAACAACATCGACGTCTCGCCCAGTTGCAGTATAAACAACTGCGCTGACCGGATTGAACCAAGGCTGGCTGTGGATTCCTCGAACATCGATGGCCACAAAATCAGCCTTCTTACCAATTTCCAGACTGCCGATCTGGTTATCCAAGCCCAGTGCTTTGGCGCCGTTAATTGTAGCCATCTCCAACACGTTTTCGGCTGGAACTACCGTGGGATCCTGCGAGATCCCTTTATGAATAATAGCGGCCAATTTCATCTCCTGCAAAAGATCACATGTATTGTTACACGGGGCACCATCGGTACCCAGACCAATATTGACTCCAGCATCTTGCAGATCTGGCACCCTGCAGATTCCGGACGCAAGCTAGACATTGTTAGATCGTTAAGTTCCAACCGTATATAAACCAGACGGCAATAAAACTTACCTTTGCATTAGATGTTGGGCAGTGTGCGACATGCGTTCCCGAAGAAGAAAGGAGTCTTCATGATATCGTCAGCATCCGTTATATCAATTCATATGTTCTATATCTTACTCAATGTCCGAGTCATCCAAATGAACCATATGCACCAGGACCGTGGAGTCACTCAGCAAACCAACTGATTTGCAATATGACATCGGGGTGTGCGAGACCGAATCGAAGAAATCCCGATCGGCCTTGACCTCAGCGCAATGCATGGTAAGGGGTATACCCTTGTCCTTGGAAATAGCGGTCATTTCCTTATAAAGTGCGTCCGATACTCTGGTTTATCATTAGAAAGTGATACTCAATAACAGTCTCGTCTCATACCCTCCGGGAGTCCTGGCTCCAAACCAAACTCTGATTCTATCATCGGCCGCACCATTCCACTTCTCCCACATCTTCAAAGTTCCAAGCAATGATGTTTCACGGTTCTCAACAAGGCCAGGATGCATGGCCCAGGCGTCATCTTTGGCATATTTTGCAATGTCCATGACAATCTTACCTAGACAGCCACGGATGCCACTCTCCTCGACGGCGCGACATAGCCCGTCAAAGCCATATCGATCGGCAAACTGTATTCATGTCAATCTCAGGGTATTAAATGGCATCCACGGATTACAATACCATGCTCTCCAAGAAGCAGGTGGTTCCCGATTTAAGCATCTCTCCGATACTCAATCGTGCTGCAGCGTACCCGTCCTGTGCCGTGAAGTTACCCTGGAGAACCCAAATCCTTTCGCATAACCACGACACCAGCTCGAGGTCGTCGGCTGCACCTCGTAGGAGTGTCTGTGCCGTGTGCATATGGGTGGAAATCAATCCCGGAATGATAATCCGACCGGAGAGATCGCACTCTTCATCGGTTGTATGCTTTTCTTTAAGGATATCTGTCTTGCCAATATCCACGATGACATCGCCGACTACGTGGATTGCTCCATCGGTGATTATTCGGCGCGAGGCATCCACGGTCACAATCGTTGCATGGGTGTACAGCATGGCGAATCGTCTGATGGGCGTTCCTAGTCGAATTGCAAAATTCAATGGGATTTCGCCCAGAAGACCCCTCAGCCATTTTTATCGTCAATTTCCATACCCTCACGTGAGACGAAACACAAGACGGAGTCTGCCGATGGACGAAAAGATCCGCGAGGGGCGTGATAAGATAACAAATGAATCTCAGAATTGACACATTTCTCTGGGGAGATCTCCGATATTCAGGAAAGTGGGCGAACGAACTAGTACGGTGCAATCTCTGAAGCAAAGTCTTTCGAATTTTTTGGTGTTGGCATTTAACTGTCTTATTCAAAACTAGACACAAACTACAAACTAGAAACTCTTCTTCAACCACTGAGTCTGCGAATTGCAATACTCAAGCAGACCATCAAGACCCCATTCCACGCCCATGCCACTCTGCTTGTGGCCACCAAGGGGTGTATTGGGCGCCACGTCAAAGTGGCTGTTTACCCACACGCAACCAGATTGGAGTTGATCTGCCATGCGAGTTGCGCGTTCGAAATCCTTACTCCAGACAGAAGAGCCCAATCCGGTATCCAAGGCATTCGCACGCTCAAGGACATCTTTCTCGTCAGACCATTTCAGGATGGGCAGGATGGGAGCAAATGGCTCTTCCTGTACCACGCGCGATGTCTCCGGCGGATTGTCGATGATGGTTGGATGGATAAAGTACCCGGAAGACTTCTCGATCGAGCCTCCAAGCGCAACTTTCAGTTTTTCAGTATCGATACTGCTGAACAGGTTTCTGGCTTTGTCATATTGCATCTGATTCTGAACAGGTCCAAAGAAGGTATCCGCATCGGTGCCCTCGCCGACTTTCAGAGTCTTGACAAACGTGACTAATTTCTCCAAGAACTCGTCGTAGATCTTCTCGTGGACATAAAGTCGCTTGATCATCATGCAGACCTGCGAGCTGCACAGATAAGAAAGAAGTCCAATCTTGGGGATAATAACATCAATATCAACATCGTCGCAGATAATTGCCGGGTCATTGCCACCCAGTTCCAGGGTAACTCGCTTGAGAGTTGTGGCACATGCAGCCATAACCCGCTTTCCAGTGAGAGTTGATCCAGTGAAGCTTATTTTCTCAATTCGTGGGTGAGCAGTGAACAACGGGCCGAGGGACTCATCGCCGCTCAGGCATTGGATCACGCCAGGAGGGAAGAAGTTGGCGGCAAGCTCGGCCAGCTTCAAGTCGCAGTAAGGTGTGAAAGGAGACGGCTTCAAAATAACGGTGTTTCCGGTGTATACCGCAGAAGTTATTTTGCCGACAGCCAGAAGGACAGGGAAGTTCCAGGGGACAATGGCACCCACCACGCCAATGGGTGTATGGCGTTGAACAATCTTCCTGTCTTCTGTTTCCTCGATGACATTGTCGCTAATCTCAATAGCGATGAGACCACGAATCCATTTACCTGCCATATTCACCTCCGAAAATGATTGAGTCAATGATTTTCCTTGTTCCATTGTGAGGGTTTGTGCGAATCCGGCGGCATTATCATCAATGGCATCGGCCCAGGCATGCAGGGCTTTACGTCGCTCTTCAAAAGAGGTCTTGGCCCAGCCCTTGAAAGCATCTTGAGCTGCCTTTACGGATTTGTCAAGGTCATCCTGGGTCGAAACTGGTACGGGTGGATTAGGCTGAGTGTTGGCAGGGTTGATACCATGCCGGGTTTCCGTTGTTGTGGTCAATTGATTATTGATCACATTATGGAATGTCTATTCCAGCAATGATAAGTCGGAGGATCAATGTCATGACGCTTGTAGAGAGACTCACAGAAAAATCCAATATTTTGGCGTCCGTGGTCATTTTAAGCAGCTTCAACTTTCAATACTAGGGGACTGTGACCAGAGTGAAAGACAGATCACTGATTGCGACTTGAAAAGACCACAGACGCACCTTTTTATCCTCCGTATCCACTAAATATAGAAAGGTACTTTTGCATGGTGTCATGGTAATATCATGAATCATGTGACAGGTGTGGATGATACTATACAAGCCAATTGAGAATTGCAGTCGGCGGCATATAGACCTAAAGTAGTTAGTTGATGCGCGTTGGAGGATAAAATAGTGTGTCCGTTGTCCTTCTGAAGTCGCAATTGGTTGCCCAAAGTACTGTACCTCCGAAATTGCCTCTCAAGGTCAACCTTATACTTCCGTATTCAGATCACTGCATTTACATATCCGCCCCATTGCTATCTCCGGACGGCTTTATTTTGGACGATCTTTGTAGTGCATTTCCTTTTTTGACAGTCATATGGTGATCTTATCTCAAACGTTGCGTCTTGGCAGAGTGCGGGGGTTCTGGGCCTGGGATTTCCCTCGACTCCGTACTAGGAAGTGGAGAACCCTCGGAGAGATGTCGGCTGCATCATGCTGCCCACGGAGTCAAGTACGATACCTGAGCTTGCGAATAAGCACTTCACACATCAGGGCGACCCTTGACGTATATAGAAGTGCATATATGTATTCCTGCTTTGAGTTTCAGATGATCTCACCCTATCAATATCGATATTTGTAAGAACTCCCCACAGCTGAAACTAATTAGTTAATGAAAATGCCCATGTCGAAATATGAATCTGGCTCGTACTTAGGTCACTATACGTACTTGATTTCTTCTGCCGGGTGGGGCTTTCCTATCTTAGCTGCCGCCGCTTTTATGAGGGCGCTCAGAGTCAGGCTCACTGAGTAGATTTCAGTCCGGGCTCAGACTCACTGAGCAACTCAGCCCAGTCACGTGATGAAACAGTGACCTCCAATGAACGCTCAGTGAGGGCTCAGTGAGTCTGATTGGATGCTCACTGATCACTCTCTGATTACGGAGTACTCAGAGACTGCTCAGAGGCATCTATTGAGCACTCAGTCTACGCTCAGACTATGCCCAAATAAGCACCTTGCCCCACAATACTATCTACTTTGCGACCACTTTTTGATGGCCCTCGATTTTCACCATGCTCCTATTTCTGGAGATGCGTGATGTTCCAATTTTATTCCACTCTCAAAATTAGCGCACTTAAGCAAGGTGACGCAAACTGGAAGGCACAGAGTCCATCTGTCACGAGGAGATGCCGCAGAGCAACAGCCTTGGGTTAAGGTCATATCAAATTACTAAACTATAAATCGAATTTATTTTCCTGCTTCAACCTTCCACGATAGCTTTCTCCATTCTCTACATCATCCTCTCAGATTTTCCACCTTTCTGTTGCATTGCGTGGGAGATTGAACTGGCCATGGGTAGAAAAGTTTACTTTGCTCAACAAGATGAGATCGCCAAAGAAAAGCGCGACAAGCAACTGCAAAAGAGCGGCTATGTTTTTGGCGCTCACGCACAGGAGGACTCCATCCGAGAGAAAGATAAAAGGGTACCCAAGACCAAGAGGATGTACTGCGGAGCGGTTGACCTTTGGATGAAGTGAGTTGACATGCACTTGTACATGAAGAACACCCGGAGAATGAGTTGCTTACTGCTGCAGGTTCGTTGAGCAGTATGAAATCAAGGGCTACGCAATGGGTCCAGGCTGTGCAATTCCAGACCACACAATCATCAAAGAATTTCTTCGGTGGTACAGTCATTTAGCGCGTGGGAAAAAAAGTAAAAATGGACGGCCAGTAATGACATCGGTTCTCAATTGCGCAGAACGGCTGTTTGGTGGATTTGAAGAGAAACTACAAATCAAGGTTGTGTTGGAAGACCGGAAAGAGATATCCAGTGTAAGCTCTTGTTTGGAATTTACTTTCCGTGTTCCACCATTGAATCCAAACTAATTGCGACACAGTGGATAAAGAGAACATTGACAGAAAATGAAGGAACGATTGAGAACGTCGAGGATCCAGACCACAGCTTTACGAAGAAGGACTTTCTCCGAATGATATCCTCTATGTGGCAAGCGGATCATCGCATTTTTATGCCCGGGTTGCTCAAGGCTATCATGACGTTAGCGCTTCAATTGTACCTCTTCACTGGAGCAAGAATTGGAGCATTCATACCGGCCCATGAGGACAGAGACGAGAGAGGCCTAAGATATAAGGTAGGAAACTACGATTCTGGGGTTGTGCGAGGCTAACTTTCCAAACAAGCACATCGATCTAGTCTTGTTTCCATCCCCTACGGCACCATGGAAGGTTGAATGGAAAATTAACCAAGTGTGGCTTAAAGGGAACCGAAACCCAGACTATACAGTGTAAGCATCTAAAAAGCCTTGAGAGGGTTGGCTTGAATTGAGGGCTTACTCGTCGACGTATCTTCAGGTTCGGAATCGGTATTCGTGACACCAAGAGACCACAATTCGCCTCTGGTTATATTCTCTTAGCTATTGCCCTCCAGCACGGTGCCCTGTATGGCATCGAAACGGTTGAAGACTTTGCCAGGTTTGACCTTTCAAGCGGAGAACCCATTGAATTACGCTGGAAGGAGGAATTTCTGGAAAAGCCTGTTCTCAGAAATGTCACCGCTGATGGCCCGCAAGATGTTCCACTCCACAAAGAAAGGTTTTGTGAATTACTGAGAGGAATAGTTACGACCGCTGGATACAACAAGAGTCTTACCGTTCATATAATTCGAAAGTATCTCGGAAGCGTGATTGAAGGTGAGGACAATCAAAGCTCACAAACCGCTAAACGAAACAAATTTGCTGACTTCAGTACAGGAAAACATGGTTCTGCCTTGGTATCTCAAATATATGGCCATAAAGACGCGGGGACATATCCCAAAGAGTATCTGTTACACTGCTCTTCGATCGATACAGTCTCGGCAGTTCTCGGAGAAGAAGAGCACTCGAGTCATATCGAGTACTTCCAAGGCTTTGAGAGGTTTTATGAACGTGGACTTCCAGGGGAACTGCCGGCTGAGATTGAGGCGAGTATCCTGCAGACGCCAGAAGTGGTCGATATCAGACATCGAATCAAGCAGCTTGAAGCATCAAACAGCGACAAAAATGTTACAGCTGCCGAGAAGCTGAACTACAGAAAAATCTTGATTCGACTCCGCCTTGCAAGTCTAAAGGAATACCAGAACCGCTGGGTACGAGAGAAACGAGACCAAAGGATTCTCAATAGGGGCAAATCAGAGCTGGTAATAAGTGAAAATGACGTTTCCACGCGGGCTCAATCCTTACTTATGCCCGAGCTTGCCCACATTTCAACTCTCATGTCTTCTGACAGGGAGCTCTCGTTCGATGAAATGCTTCTTTTCGTGGACGACCTAAAAACCTATTGTGAACGCGATTCCGACGTGGCTTATCTTCCACGGGAAAGCCCCATCCAAGATCGCTGCCCTGCTAGAGATTGTCTCGCGGAAATCAAATGGTGAGTAACCCTAAATATGATGCAGGAATAAATGCTGATTTTTCTAGTATGAAAAAGTCTGACAGAAGTGCTCACATTCACAACTGTGCCCGACGTGAGATGGCACTAGATCTTAAAATTTCAGAACCAGAGTTGAAATTCTGTTACGAGTGCATGGAATGGTTCCAACCAAGTCAATGGCGAGATCACTGCTCTTCTCATATTCAATCATGGAGGACACAGCATTGTGAAGTGGTTGTATACCGGAACACAGTGATCCGGCCTGGCTACTGCCCCTTTTGCTTGTGGAACATAGACCTCGAAGCAGAAGACCGATTGCATCAATGGCTGAAAAGTGGCAATATGAGGCAACACATTGAAGAAAAGCATATGCCTGGAAACCGCGGGCCTGAAGCTGAGCCAATTTGCGGATGTGGCCAAGCTTTCGCGGATGAGCGTGGCCTTCGACATCATTTGCATGATACCCACAAGCTAAACAAAGCCATATGGTTGAATCCAAAGCCTCCAAGAAAGAGAAAGCGTACCTGCAAGGCAGAAGCGCAAGTATCTTCTATGGAACCGGAGGAGCGGCCCAAAAGACTCCGCTTTTACCGCTACCCGCTTCCGCGCCACGAACAGTGGTCAGACCACATATTTATGCCTGTTCCTGCATTGCTTTCGTACGCTGAGGAACATCCCGAGAAACACTACGGTTCGGGACTCAGTGATACTTCAAGTGAATGCAGCAGAAGTAGCTCAGCTGTATCCTGCTTTTCAGCAGCAGATTCTCCATTCAGCTCCCCGCCAACCACCCCCGGTCTCGAGGTCATTGATCCTCGGATCCTCAAGCCTATTGGCCTCGACATGGAGGACGGAAGCCAGCCTTACGAACAAGCACCTATTCAACTGAACTCATCCGATCTCTCTATGGATGAGCTGGAGACACCGAACGAACTCTTCACCTGTTCCAATCCTGCTAAAAAATCCAACGAAGAGTGTGCCGGCGATGAAGCAGACGAGAGGCCAAGCAAGGCTTTGCGAACAGATTCTTTCATCCCCTCCAGCGATCAAAGACCAAAGAGGAGGCGCAAAGAGCACCATAATACGCAGGCAGCACCCGAAAATAAAGCTCCTTACCATGATGAAGCCGGTGCCCCGCTCACCAGAGCCAAGACAAGATCAAAGCCACCTCTGAATCATCCGGGTGATTTGAGTACTCGCAAGCTCCGCCAGCTTAATAAAGAAGAGAAACGAAAGCTGCTTGAGCTCAAGGGCCAGAAACTGACCCTGAGACAGATTGGGTCTCGGTTTCCAGACATAGATACCGCCTTTCTGCGACAGACCTGGCAGGATTTGGAGCCCCAGCGATGCACTAGATCAGGGGCTAATCGGACGGCTCGTCGTGACTAAATTGTCTTTGTTCGGCCGAGTACTACACTATATAATTATAGAGCATTTGTACATTATTTACTTTTCGAGAATAACAGAATCTATGCTGTTAAACAAATCCCTGCCTGCAATGCCATATTGTCACTATTCCAAACTCCGGCGACAGGCTTGCCGCTATAGCTACTCCATGAAATGAAAGCATTAACCTCGCGACATTGCTATTATTACCTAATACACACGAGATATGGGTGGTTTTGATTCTGTCAACAGCCTAGGGGAGGTGATTGAAAGGCCTTGGTTTTTGGACATGGGAACGTCTTCGTCAATATGGATATCAAGGGAAACGCTTACTATAATATGTATTTTTCTATTTGGCGGATGGGATTCGTCTTGTGTTACTGTAGGCGTAGTATGCGCGAGGTAGAATGTCCGATGTTGTTTTCTTGAGCTTCGAGCACCAAGTTTACAAAACAAGACAACAAAAAAATGTTGATTATCAAGAACAAGAAGTTGATTGGCGTTGTAATGACTGGATGGAAACCATATTGAATGTCTCGCAGGTTTAGGGCTTGGTTGGCGCTGCAACGGATACCACAGATTCTGAAAGTGTCACCCGAGGATATATATATAATCGAGCGATACGACTTCACATTTCAATCTAAGATCTAAAATTGGCCCATCTAGGGTCTAACCGCACCAAACGCGCCCTAAATCCCCCTCTATGGCCCCTGTAAGCAAGCCTAGAAAATTAAGAAGGTAAAAACGCGTCGCCAGTATTGCTATGAACGTGTTGTGATGGATGTAAAATGGTATTTCCTATTACGGGGGTTCAACTTCAAGCACCCTCTTGGCCGGAGCTCTAGCTCACGATAAGATAAAACCCACAGCAAAACACTTTCAGGGAGCCTTTTTAGAGTGATCGGATTAAAGTAAGATGAGAGAATACAGTACATGTGCAGACTTGAATTTGCGGCAAATGTGAATTCAAGTCATCATTTTCTCCAGTTGCGAACTTTCGATCAAACACGATCGAACTGTCCGGTAAGGGCTTGCGGTCCTTTGGGTTGTTTCCGAGAGTGTAATTTTATGCTTGGCTCCTCCAGTGGAAATGGCTGCGACGACCTCGACGACGAAAATGGATGAAAACAAAAAAACGGGGTCTCGATGACCAAGGCTTGCCGTATACATGCCGTGACTAACAAAAAGATTCTCGAAGCTCCTTTTGACCCCACGACTAAACATTTTACAAACCCCTTCAACATGTCAGTCTGCATAGTGGAAACGCAAAGCAAATCACTTACGATCAATAAGATAGGAAAGAACGAATAGCGGCATTGACACAGCGGTCAGTTACTTCATTCAGAATAAGATCCTCGTAAGGAGAGTCGCAGTTGATGCCCGTGCTCAAGGTGATGTTGTTGCCATCGTCGGTGGAGACCATTACCGAGTTTGTACCGGTTTCCAGAGTCCGACACCCGGCTTCAAAACCTCCAATCTCTTTTCCCGGGCCTGAACAATCGATTGCGGTGTAGTAGGTAACTGACCACAGAGCAGACGACGACGTGGCTATTCCAAGGACGAAAGGTAAATCGAGGCGCATTCTTTCTATGTTTGGGTGAAATATATGAAATTTTGGTCCAGAATACTGTATGAAGAAAGGCCCCCTTATATCTTCTTCCAAGTGAGAAGTGCGCCTTTGTAGGCGATATAGTCGAGTCATCGCTAGGTTCTCTTTTCCATTTGACCACCCCCTCGGTTGACCACCCCCTAAGTTAACCACTCCCTCAGCTGACCACTCCACTTGAACAACCAGAAAGAAAGAAGACAAGCAAAGCGGGAAGTTTTAGGCTCTGAACTAACCAAGCGCCAAGGCACGACACCACCTAGCAGTTCATCTAGATACTACCGCCCGGGGATCGGGATACATAGTACGAACTAGCAGTTTTTGAACGGGTCGTTTATCATCCTCCTTACTGCTCCCTTGTAACGGGCAGAATATGCGTACATCCCAAACCGTCATATTCCTGCCTCTCAACGGACCTGGTTTCCGAATTTCTTCCATCGACCTTACTTGGCCCTCAAATTTAAATATTGTTAGTGCAGATGATGGCATTAGGTTTGCATTAAACCTCAACCTCCAATCTTCCCAACAAAAATGCGGTCCTAATATTGCGCCACGGTCGTATCAACGTAAGATAGTAAATTAAACTCAGCTATGATATTAGAGCGGCCTTTGATTGTGTTGTCTCAGGTATATACGGAATGTGAGTAGCAGCTATGCCCAGAGAAAGAGATGGGTCGGAAAGACGTACAGTCAACTTCCTGACGCCACCGAATTATGCCCCTAACATCTACTATACTTCTTTCAAATTACTAATTGGGAGCTGCGAGGAAATGATGACCAGGAGATGTAATAATTTGCATTTAGAGGTTTTAAAGGGGTTGCAATGGATCGGGAAAATAACCAGTCTTGGTTCATCCAGTCAAGGCTTCATAGCGTGTTTCATTTTACAGTTTTCAACGTGATGATTGACAAGAGCTCTCTACGGTATATGCATCGTGCGCAAGATGCATCCGGCAAAATGCCGTTGCTTGATCATCCCCCCAACTCGCGGCCATCAAAGAAGTCCAAGACAGCCAACAATCCATTTCAGCCACCTTTGAAGCGAGCACAGGCCATACTTGGACGGCGACTTCAGCTGAGATGCTTGAGACCGGCAACGTGGTGGGAACCTATCACGGGGTCTGATATAGATAGTGAAGCATTGAAAGAAAAGATGCAAGACGGAAGATGCATTGCGCAGGAGGAAGTTCGACAGCAGTGGATGCGACGCCTGGGACCCAAGCCTCACCGAGCATGCCCGCGGGATGCTATGAGACGAGAGCGGACCAAGAGGACTAGCAGAGCTTCAAATTAGTTCATAGAGAAGCAATGCCCAAGGAGTCGAGCCTTCGGTTACAGACAAGCTCAAAATCAGTTTCATCCCCACACATTCTCTAATTATTTGCTGGACTTTGTTTGGCATGACGCTATGCTTTTTGCGGCTATAGTGCCCCTGACCTACACTTTCGACAGTACAGTGGGATTCGAAATCAGTTTTAACTCTAAACTCTTACTATTGAATTCCCGGACCCTAAGCGGAAACACCCTAATCTAATTTTAGCTCTCCCCCTGTTAGTCCATGTAGGGCTGTATTGTATTCACTCGAACGACAATGAGCCATTGTTGTAGTACCATAATTTCTTGTAGAAACCGATGGGTGTAAGTGGGTTTTCCTTGACTGTTCAAGTCAACAATCAGACCGGCCGAGTCAAAATGGGTTATTCCGTTACACAGACTGTTTAGGTTCTTGAGATTAATCGCCGGTTCCAGACCTAAGACAAAGTCACCACCTATTCTAGGTCTGTTTAAATAACTTTAGCACCTGATCATCTTATTTATAAACAGAATGACTGTGTCTTAACCGTAATTTGTTGAGGTTTGCATGTCCTCCACTGTGAACCGTCTCATACAGTACATGGAGTGATCTGCTTGCTCCCTATGTCAAGCCACTACAAACATAAACATAACCAAACAATGAAAATTGACAAGGGGGTGTTCATCATCTCCAAGCCTGTCTAAACTTCTTCACAATGCCCAGACTGTATCCCATCAACGGTAGTGCATTTCATGTGTCTCGTTTAGCTTGCTTGCCTGCATAAAACCTCTCCGACACAGTCCGATGTTCTTGCTCTTCTTTTCTCGTCTTATTAAACTTCCTCAATTTGACTGGCGGAACTTCATAGCTCCCGGGACAGGGTCTTCCTTGGTGATTTTGTAAAGGCTTTAACTACATGTGTTTTAAGAGATGCTTAAGTAGCCAGCCGTTCCTTAGCTCTGATTACCCTCATTCACAGTACGTCGTATATTCAAGCTTTTGCCAATACGGGAACCGAGAATTTTCTCCAAGATGCCCCGACACAGAATACATCCGCAACCACAGCATTCGCATCGGTCCTACATTGCGTGTCAGTATCTAAACTCATTGAAGGTGTTTATAGTAAAACTGATCATTGCAATACCTTAGATTGCCGTCCATCCACCGAGCGCTTCAACGAAATCACAAAAGAGATTTATCAGGAATTCGTCAGAGTGCAAAATGAAAGCTATCAAAAAGACGCCAAACTGAAAAACCTTGAAGAGTACCGAAGTCAGTGTCATCAGCATATTAACGATCTGGTTAGCCACATTGAGGCCCAAAAGCACGTGATTTGCGTCCTCGAAGAAAATCTCAGGGAAACGGAGCGTCAGTGGATTAGTGAAAGAAGCAAGAGTGATGAAATAAGTAAGTAGTAAAAATAGTTAGGACCCGGTGGGCACATAAAATAAGAACAAATTACCACGGACTGCCGTTTTACTTGAGGACAAACATGGCAATGTGACACCATTCCATGAAAAGGAGAGTGTAAAATCGAAGATGCTAGGCAGGTCCCGACAGCGCTAGTTATAAATCCATTCGTTGTCACGTGCGTGGATATCCAGGTAATCTATCATTGGCCAGCTAGGTTATATTACCACCACATTCATCTGGATTTTGTTCGCCTTGTGGATCGTGTTCAAGCTTAGATAATGACTAGTCGGTCATATTCCTGCATTTCTAACATGATGCTTTGGCCGGAGTAAAGTTACTCTTTGCGGGAAGCACGAGTCCCGGATCTGACCCGTTTGAAGCAGAATACAACACTCGTACTGCATCCAAACCATTATCAAAGTATAAATTTTAATGCAGCTGATTTTCTTCCGTGATCTTGCCTCCATTTCGGAGAGGGGCGTGGGAAATTACTGATTGGGTGGGGAATCGAGACCATAGTCCGCCCCCACCTCCCGTTATGCTTCTTGTTCAAATCAAACCGAGATAAATACAGAGCATAGCCAATAGGAAACTACGTGACCGCTAAATGTGATAGTGAAAATCCGATTTTTCATTCGGAGTGACGGCCGCATTTGGATATAGGCGTTGCAGATCATATCAGCGGCTGATTCCGTCATTTATTCCATGGTTCATGCGTGTGAGACAAGTCCGTGCGGTTGATCGCCAGAGCGGGATAATCCCGCGGTTCTCTCAGGTTTGACTGAGTGTTTTGTTAACCCGTACAATTTGGTTGCGAATCCTTGAGGATGAAGAAGAGCTGCATACTGCAGGTTTCCGCGGGATATGAACGAAGCTTGTCGCAATGACAGCATTCCTACATGAACCGGGCAATGTCTCTTTTTTTTCTACGCTATGACCCAGTTAGTAATTTCTCGCTAGTTCAGACCCCGTCCATTCTTATTCGAGACTGTAAATCAGAAGACGCCACGGCGCTAAGCTGAGTCTAGGCCAAGTAAGGCGAGGAGATACCCTGGAGAGAAAAATGCCTTCACAAAGCCAAATATTGGTCGCTGCTCTCAGGGGGTATATATAAATCCCGAGCTCTCGTTGGTAACTGATTTCATTCACACCAAAATTCGTATTAGAAACTGTACAAAATAGCGTAGTTGATTGGTACTTAACATATGTATCTCACGCCTATTCTGTAATTTAGACTGTGTTACTCTAACTGTGTAATAAAACACGTTTTTCTAATTATATAAATGGAGGAATTGTCCTCCCAAATTGAAGGGTCAATGCTGACCTGCACGGTATCAGAATCGTCGTTGTCGTCGTTGTCATCGTCGCCGCCACCAGAAGAAACTTTACAGGCACCAGCAGGCCAGTAACCCCTGTTGCAAGCGAAGAAACAAAGACCTTTCATGAACTGGTACTCGTCACTGTCATCAGTACGCAGGACACCTATGAGATTGTCTGGGTCCGGTGAAAGGATCAGAGCCTCTGTTGATAAACATGTGCATGAATCAACGGGACAGAATCCGAATGCGCAGGCGAAGCTGCATAGACCAGCTAGGTTGCCCTCCCCTCGCCCCTGGTACAGGCTGGCGGTGTGCAAGGAGAGCTGGTGGGGATGTATGTTGGTCTCTCGGTTGTAGAACACGCCGTCTTGGGGCAGTACCCATAGTTGCACGAGAAATCACATAAACCGGCATAATTAGCATCATCGTTTGCAGGATACCCTTTATCTCCTGTGGCTTTTGGAAGCTTCTTCTGCTTCCCCATAGCAGTGCAGTAGCAGGCACTAACCGGGCAGTATCCATATTTGCAGGTAAATCCGCAGAGTCCAGCAAAGTTGGTAGCCCCTGACCCAGCAATGCAGACTTGATCGGACAGTGATAACTTTGGAGAAACTGCTGAAATCGAACTCCCAGCAGTCGCGCTTCCCACCCACGCATTGAAATTAGCGAGACCGTTATCGCAGGTAGTAGTGATGGGTGTGCCTTCAACTTTGGCTACCACAAGCTGCCGCACAACTGCCACAGTGACATCTCCAAACAGGTGTAAGTTGAAGTCAGAACTGCCATGGTAGATACCAACCCCGCCATCTGGCTCCGATTCCCATGAAGCATCGAATTTCAGGCCATCAATAGTCAATTCGACTGTGGCGTTGGAGCCTAACAGGGCGGAAAAGAAGACCTTGTCCTGAAATACTGCAGAGGCGTGGTATTCGATCTGTAGCTGGCTGGCTGTGTTTCCAGTGGTGCCTCCACCGTCACAAGCAAGTCTGGATTGCTTCCGATACCAGACCACAAGGCTCTCTTTTGTCACGGCGGCTTTCCCAATTTTATACTGATCAATCATGTAGGGGAGATGAAGTCTCCAACCATCGTGCGGCATACCGCGCACGTAGTTATATGGTGCCTTGCCCGTCATGAAAGCGACGTAAGCTTTGTCATTCAGGGGTCCAATGTAATGGGATTCTCCGTAGTCGTTCCATGAGATAATCTCAACCCATTCAGGTTGAATATAGTCGACTTCCATCCATCGATCGTACCATAAATCATCAGAATGCCAAGCCCAATTCTTGTCGTATCCGGGCATATTGGTATAGAACCACGGGGAGACAGGCATCATATATGGCTTTCCGCCAGCTGCTCCGAGATACTGGAGATAGGATGCATCAATATACGTGTTCATTCGTTGGATGCCCAATGGCCAAGCTGCCCATGAGAAAAGGCCGTCAGCAACGCCTCCAGCGAGTTCAAGTGCGGGCTTAGCTCCAACAGATGACCAGTCCGGAACAAAGAAGCAGCCAGTTTCTGACTTAATAAAAACCCAGTCATCTGCATTTGCAGACCCTTCAAAGGTGGAAATGAAGGGCAGGCCATTATGTTGGAAATGAGCGGAACTGGACGAATATTTCTGCAGCAGGCTGATGACTTCGGCCTTCGGCCAAGCGCCATTACCGGCATAGTCAAGAGAGAAGAACAATTTGAATCCATGTCTCTCGGCTACATGGAAAGCATTTGCAACCGACTTCTCATTTGTTGACTCGCCGTGTGCCATATTGAGGGCAAATGCATCGATGTGGGCGACTTGAGCAAGTGACATATCGTTTTTCCAGTCCGCAATTGTGTATCTTCCTGTATTTCCAACCTATCGACTCGTTAAGCAATAGAAATGATTGGGAAAGAACGAGAAATACCATAAAATGAGCAAAAACGGCTTTAGCGGAAGACTGGGCCCCTATTATCAAAATAGCGAGCAGCAGGATGAGAAACCTCGTGGAAGAGGCCCCTGTCAAGTCCATTGCGAGAACAAACGGAGTACCAACCGTCTTTCAGGTAGGATGCGACGTAGAATAACTTGAAAGCAGCAAAGTAGACATATTATATACCCGCACTGACCATCGGTGCACTAAGACCAAACGCTTGCCTGGTTTCAATCAGTCGCTTCGTCTGATGTTAGAAGTCATGTCATGTGAAGACTTTAGGTGCATTTCTCTTCACTTTCCATAGTTTAGTTTCTTCCTTTTACACACTTTTCTATCTCGTTTCTTGATTCACATCATAGATCCCGATGTTCGAGAGGGATAGCCTCCAGGGCTTCACTAATCTTAACAGTCGCGGGCTATTCGATTGCGATACTGAGCCTTACGAGTATACACGGAGAAAGGACGGACGCCCGGAAGTATAATATACAATTGGTCCAATATATGATGTCATATCTTGTGAGTGTAAGTAGACTTTCCATTGAGTGTGCATTGTTAGTCAAACAGAGCCCAGCATTCCTATTGGGCAATTCATTCTCCAAATTTGAATGCGAGAAGATCCATCACACGACGAAGCGGGCTTGGTACTGTACACCTCTATTGGTGGCTGTCATTGTGGATCGAAAAACCTGAAGTTTTGACACGGTCGATAATGATAGGGGTCATTGAAATCTTGGGATAGCTGGATATGGCAAAAATGAGCAGCAAAACTGTCAGAAGCTCCAGCAGTCACTATCTGCCTTGCTGGCACGTGCCATGGCCAGAAGAGTACTATCGCCAGATATGAAGGCGATGCTGGACTACTGTAGCGAAAATAAGGATCGGTATGCATCCACAGAGTAGTCCTCGTTTTGTATTTAATCTATCAGATAGAACAGCGGGTGGCTGAATGTTCATCTTTTAGCTAGACTCAGAGTGTGCTTGATCAAGTTAAGTGTATGGCCGTGCCTTAACTTAGCGAATATTTTCACCGCTTTGACATACGGATACAGACAAGTTATCCGGCATTGACATCACAGGCGCAAGAGGGCTCGTGTTCCATTGACTAAGGTCAACGAGGAACGCCACTGACATCCACCGTTGAGTGATTTTCTTCAATCGCACAATTATGAGCAAGACTGGCGCCCTCCCTTCTCCATAAGCACTGCAGCAGAGATGGAGGTCGCTCATTGATGTCCACGTTGAGTTATTGAAGGTGTTCCCGCTTCTGACATGCCAGTTCAACCTCCAATATGCTGACCCGTTCTCTAAGGTCAAAAGCCTGTTTCTCTGCTGCTTGAAGGCAGCGATTCTGGTATTGTAACTGGGATTCGAGGCGTGCTTGGACATCCTTCCTCAGCTGTAGCTCAATTCGCATATTGTGGTCCATACTATGCAGCTTGATGAATTCCGCATAAATCTCCGCAATTATCTTCTCCACTTGTGGGTTGGGACACTGCGATCTCTGTTTTGCAGGGTGGGGGTTTGTTCTCCCCCACGTGGGCCTTGGGCTATTGTTTGTGTGTGGTGCTGGAGGGGCGTTTAGTGGAGGCAAGGCGGTCGAATAGGACATTGTCATTGTTCTCGGCGGAGAGTATATCGGCGTATTGGCTCTTGGTGAGGATGTTTGAGTTATATATATTCTGAATCGATAAGCTGGAGGTTGGAATTCTATAAAAGAATAGCTCTTACTCGACCGACTTCAACGTTTATGGGCCCAAGACAAAAAGAAAGAAAGATAAAGGGACAGCGAAATTACACATCTTTCCTGTAAGGGTGGTGCAACCAAACGTTCCCGGGAGCAAAGCGTGTTTTCTTGAGGCTTGGTAATTGGGTTCCGGAGATCAGATGTCGGAGAGAAAGTTATCATAAGCACATGTCTATTCTACAATTTTGATCAGTGTTAAACCGCGAGAGCCTTCTTGCTATGAACCTAATCACATTACTTTCTGGATTTAACGGTATGTTTATCTCTCATATCGTGCTGTACTCTTGGCCGACGAAAAAAACGAAGCGAGACTCGGACGTTCAGAAACGACTAAACCCACGCGGGGATTCGAGACGGCTATAGTTTAACTAGTTAGTTAGTTAATGACAGATAATTAGCCACATCAATATTTGACCTGTTTAGATAACAAAAATGGTGGGGTACGTGGAACTCACTTTTGAGCATGCTTCTTGCTGTACATTTATCACAGAACTAAGATTGTATTTGCCCTACTGTCCAGCCGTTTAACTAGTTCGTTGTGAAGGCTTAATAATATTTTAAGACCTACTATACTTAGCTTCTTTCTTTGATTGTCTTTTACGCCCCACTCACCCGGTCAAGATGAACAATGCGGTAAACAAGAGCGAAACATTAATCTGTGCTGAACTGACTATCTGGCGTAACACAATCATGTTCGCTATTTTCACTCAAGTTACACAGTAGCCAATATCGTGTTCATTACCATATCTCATTTGGCGTGAAATCACCAGCAGAAACAAATATAGATCAGTGGCAAGTAGTTAGTCGAGCCTTGCGAAATTTGAACTAGTTAAGGCTAGCCCCGGAGGGGAAGAAATCGGTAGTAAGCCATAGTATGATATTACTACCAAAATGTCATTTTAATAAGAGGTTTCGTTATTACAGGTGGACTTGGATTCTTAGCGATGGAGAGGAAACGTCGGCCGGAATGGCAGAATTCGATTTATAATGCTCCTAAAATTGCTCTCATAAACCCAGCCGTCAAGAAGCAACGGGATACGTGCAAGAATAAATCTCCTATGACTCGGCTCAAGCTTTAGTAAATATTCGTCCCCTCGCCTGTCCTCTCAGCGTAGCAACGGCTGGTCCCCAGAGTCACAGTAAAACCACCGAGTCTAATCCGTACCTCCCTACCGATCGAGGTCGCTCCGCCAGAAAGAAAATTTGTATCGTACGAAGGCTTTGATCACCCCGGTCTCCGACATGAGATCTGCTTAGAAAACATCATGTCTCGAGCTTAGCGCATCAGCCTCTACTTGGAATAACCCCAAAACAAACGCCGACGGCCCAATGGGGGAAGAAGACCACAGACTGAGACACGATCGTCGTTCCAATGATTTCGAAGCACTTTGTCGGGGTATTTCGGCGTAAATCAGTGCCAATGCGTAGGGCTGATTTAGAGGTTACGTACACAAAATCCTATCACAGTATGCGATGGATGTGAATAGCTCAAGATGTCATTGACGAAGCGGGGTTCACGGGAAGTCACGAATTCACGTCAATCACGTGTTTAGCAAAGACTTAACACATAAAGCCAGCGCTTAAAAAGCCCACCGAGCCCGCTTAATTCCGCGATAAATCAGGTTTTAAAAGCCTGCCAGATCACAAAGCAATCGGAGCTATCCTCAAGAAAGAAGTAAGCGATTTACGCGCTGAAAACGAGAAGAAGAAGCGTAAAAAAGCTCGGTCTACCAAGGCAGATAGCTCGAGAGGAAGGCTTATTAGTTTCAGAGGCTCTCGAGCTTATTCAGGTAGAAGAACCAGCAATTGAAGCGCCGATGCCCCGTGAGGTATGACCGGCTCCGGCACCTTCTCAGCCACGTACGAGAGCCTTACCGAAGTGTAGCGTTTGTGGAATTCAGGGTCAAAAATTGACTACATGTCCTAATAGAACTCGATTTTAGATTATCGAATTTAGTGGCCTTTTGGTTGAGATAATTGCATTTAAGTGAATAGGTAGTGGTGGGGTGGACACTCGCTTGAGGTGGCCACTCGCATGTGAAATACTGTTTAGGAGTATGTTCTCCGCAGGTTCACCAACACGAAGATTTCTAACAGAACTATACATGGTGTTGCTAATTTTCATGCAAATAAGCTTGTTCATACAGGCATGGTTGGGGCCTTCTCCGGTCGGAAGGGCACATCATATGTGCGGTATAATTATCTCTACAGCAGCCCCTCCTTCCGTCTTTCCTTTATTCTTCCATCAGATGTCCCTTCCAATGCTGAATCGTTCCCCGAAGTACTGACAGTCACTCGTATATCTTGTGTCCGCTGAACCATCAGCTAACCGTGATATCTCATCTCTCAAATTCCGCATGCGCTTGGTAGTTTCGTTGGGTCCTCTTCCTGTAAAGTCGATCCTCTCCACCTTCATATGCAACCCTAGCAGCGCCCGTGTGGAGTCTTTATCCATACTACCTTCAATCTTTAGGTTGATGCGTAACATCCATGTGTTGTACCACACCTGGTTTAAAAGGTTTAATCCCCTTTCCCCAGCACATGCATACACAAGGTTTTTTCGGAGCCAGGATGGGTGGGGTCGTATGCGATCTTGGTGATAGCAAATCCCGTGGCACTGAGCATTTTCCCCAAATTTGTGTTTGATGGCCTGCTCCAGAAGCTGGATCTGCTGTTGTGTAGTATCCGTAGTAATTCCATGCTGCCTGCCACACACGTGGATATAGTGAACCATTTTTTATGTTTTCTGCTAGTATAGCAGTATGGTCCCATGAAATCGATTTGGCTTATATATACTTAATAGGGCAAAAAAGTAAAAAATCAGTTATTCCTGGTATTCAGCACCATTTCCTTCGTCTGGACGGCCTCAACGTAGAATCAATATTGAACACTCTGAATAGATAATTGTGGAAGACTAATACCGATAATAGTTTCCTTCCAGACTTAACGCTCCATTTGTATACAAGTTGATTCAATGAGAGAACATCCTCGCATTTCAGCGGGTTGCAAATGCGTAGAGGCGCCTCTTTACAGTAGACGGTCTTGAATCTCTCTCGAGGAAAAGGGATTGTCTCTGTTCTGTAACAACTTTGGCTTCGGTAATTGGATGGTAATCATTTTCTAGAGGATAGTATCTCCGCAAGAAAAAAACTACTCAAAGAGGGACCGGAGTGCGGAAAGCTTGCCATGGCTTATCTAAACTGGATAATCTTACTTCAAACCACTTTTGAACATTTTTTTTCATTTGGTCAAATCATACTCTAATCTTTCTGCCATTACTTAAGCGCCTCTTGGTGAATGTCACACATTCTTATATCCATTGATTGTACATTGCATTACCAAAGCCCTATCCGTCGAACCGACAACGCGGGATAATTTGAACAGCTATTTAGACATCTGAGAGATGCAAAGGTAATAATTATAATATCTGCGCAGTTATGAAGGATATTCAGTTCCTAATTGACGATCACGGACGAACACAATCTTGGTCAACACAGCGGTCTGGAGGCCAGTTTTTTTTTTTTTCTTCTTCTGATTTCACCACACGGTCGTTTACTACCATGAACTGTCCGCATGGATATGTGCGTCGAAAGGGTGCTTGAATGGGTCTACTTGACCTCCGGCGCCTCACCCCTCGTTTAGGTATCATTTTAAATGCCCCCTTACTAACTGGCATGGGCAAGATCAAAGAAATCACAGCAAGTAGCACTCAATTTACCTCAGGCTGGTCTAATGGAGCTAGACAGGGCCAAATATTAACAGACTTTCACTGAAGACATTTCGTCGGATAGAAGCAAATGAACAGAACGTGAATTAGATGCAACAGACCAAGGCAAAATGCCTTCCTCCAGGGAGAGATCTCAGCCTTGCGGAACAATACTTGTTAGGACAATGATTCCCAGCACTACGGAGAGGAGTCTTTCCTGTTGCTGGAGGAAGCGGTAAGTCACAGGCCGATCGTGTCAAGTAGCAGCGACAGACCCGTGCAGTTTATTGATGGCATTCAAGTGGGCCTACCTCATTCCAATGATGCTCAGAAGATGCACACTGGACTAATTTAAAGGGCGTGACGGAATGTACTGTGGTATACTCTCAATAAATGGCATAGTGATGGCATTGCTTTAAAGTATGTACGCTTCAAATTCTCATCTGTGAACATTTTTGAGGGGTCGATAATTCCCTATTGTACGTTGAAATAGCCAGGTGATTATTTGTCCACCGCGAGTACAACTAATATGGCTTCTCGCTGCCTCAAAGCCATTAACGACAAGGTCTCTTTTCCTAGAGCTTGCTGGACCGACCCATATCACCGGATACAGCCTTGAAGTTCTTCACCATGCACTTTGTCCTTCCCGTTTTGCTGGGCCTGACGCGGCTGGCCAATGCTGCCCACAGGAGCAGGGCCCCGAGTAATGTAGTGGGCGACCGTAATACAATCCAAGCCTCATGAATTCCACTGTATCCCTAGTGCTTTCCGCTTCTCCACGCTAGTATGATTGATTGCGCCAATACTATGACTACCAAAACAAGAGTACAAAACAAGAGTACAAAACAAGCGGCTAGAACACAACCTGATCAGTCGCCGAATAATCAATTTAACTCACAAAAAAATTACCTTGATTTGCTTGCTCAGCATGTGCAGAGAGGCGTATACTATGACCCTGCAATCGCGAATTATTTGGCGAGCTGGGCGAGAAGGCTGAACACCCAGGAGTATGGATAGGCGGGACGAAGTGCAACGCTCATGGGAACAGCATATCCAACGAGAATATAGTGGTTATCAATCATTTAAATGCAAATCTAAGGGTAAGTTGATTAATGACAGATAGTAGCATCGTTCCTGGGAGCCAAATGATCGAATTCGCAGGGTCGATTCAAATAAACAGCGCAATCCACGTGCTAATTTAAATGTGTTCTTGCAATATTGTACTGCTCTGTTTCATCCTTTCTCAATATCTTTGCTGACTTTTTGGTGATTGATATCACCTTTCTCACTTTCCACCCCTTGCCAAGGGGCTTTATGTGACATATCGCATCCGTCTTGTGTCATTGAATACTGCCTCGTGTTGTTACACTTTATCATGTGCACAGAAAATTTTGTCTTTAACGATCCAGAGCGCTACCGTAGCATGTCGGTATTGACTTCGGAGTTTATTCCACCATCAAAATCTACTCCGCCATCAGAGTCCGATACACACTGTGCTTCGCTTGCAAATTCTCTGCCCTTTTCTCTAGCCACCTCTACAGGGGACTACTTCGAAAATCAATGCTTAATCGGCAAGCCTTCGTATGATCACAGCAGCAATGTTTGTCGGAACACACTGGACGACTTCCAGAGCGATATGCACCCTTTAGCACCTTGGCCATCAACACCTCTGCTGCCCTTGTCCGAGGTTGGAGATACATATACTTTCAATGGTACGGATTTTATTCTCGGGGACAAAAGCTGTTACTGAAGGCTAACGCACTAATAGAACCAACTCGCATCGCCGAAGCTACGCTGTTCTGCAATCCAGCGGATATAGTCTTGCCCGAATTACCCTTTCCTTCCCAGGCCGAGCGCCGGGCGGATGAGACGACTGGATGTCATATGTCTGCTGGTGATAATCCCCCTGCAACCTCATGTTTTTGTCGAAGTTCACATTTCTCAAAAATTCTCGACACTCTGCCTCAAATCGACCCGGGCTTAGACCTTGACCCAACTTTAACGGAGGACAATATCCGGAAGGATTGCAGTAGTACGCTTAAATATAATGATGCGAATCCCACTTTTCCTGATGACACTGTCATGCTACCACACTGGATATCTTCGAATCAAGTGGAGGGTAGCCTTGACTATCCTCGGGAACAATTGCTTGTTCGGCCTCTGTCACAACACCCATATGAAAACCGTGCCTTGACCACTAAATTCGCTAAGCCATCCGAGGATTGGGGGTTCTGTGATTTCTCAAATGAACCGGAGCCAGGAGATTATCGATCATCGTCGACTATTCATCAATTTCTCACCGTTGGCAATACGCAATCAAGAAATGTTGGCTTTCTCCATCCGAATTACACTGGCATTATTTCGCTTGGGGAAATGCAGGATTTACATTATCTAATGACGAAGGAAGCTTCCTTGACTGAGTTTGGTGACACTGTTCGCAATGATCAAGCTGTTCAGTATGACTGTGGCTTTACTAGTCCATACGTTGAGGACCCTTGCAAAGACATTTGCTCCCGAGTATATGACTAATATCTTCATACAAGTTAATCACTTGGGAATGTGGGCAACCACGTCTTTCAGCTTAAGATCTCTATGCCCCAAGCAAGCAACCTCGTCAAGTACTTTCTCCATTAGTCGGTGCAACTCAGCATTCCATGCTGCCTGGTTCGCGAAAGATTCCTCTAGTTTGCTGTGTAATTATCAGCGTATTATGCCCTGTAAAGTATCTACCCAGTCGGGATCCTACAGGAAGTCTCACCTCAAACGTCCTTCTAGGCTAAGGCTTGATTAGCTCTCATTTCTAAACAGATCTATAGGGCCGAACAACCTTGCCAACTCTCCATAAGGGACACAATAACCAGTATTGCGCCTCTTCAGCAGCATTTCCCTCAATTTTGATGGCGCCTGGCGGCACAGTCTCTGGAGTACGATCAGCCTCGACCATGGTCTCAGTGGATGTGGACGACGAACAAACGTTCAATAATGTCCAGAGCACTAGAATGCATCTCTTTGAACGAAATGTCTTGTGTGTTGGCTGATCATAGCGCTAATAGACCTAATGAGAGGCTAAATGTCGGGATATTACGATTCCTCGTGATCTATTGCCCTGCCACTCCCACATAGTCCTCCTGAGCTATAGTTGCTCTCTCTTACAGTGTCCAGAGTACCGCTAGACCCAAATTGGAAGTGCTCTGTCATGTCGTCACGTTAAATTATGTCCTTTGGCCGGCTTTGGATTGACGACCGGCCCAATCTACACAGTAAAGGAAACTTACTTAGGATAGGGCAGGAGCCAGCGAGACACTATCACACGTTGATTCAAGTCATTAGGTGAGTTCCGAAGGAAAAATGAAGAATATCATACAAATGATAAATCTCACAGCGAAGAGAGTAATGTCCTATTTTTCACTTCCAAGATTGACCTTCTTAACGAGGTAACCGCACGCAGGTGTATGCGCCCCACTGAAGTACGTGGCTTTCCCCTAATTTGAGTCTGCCAGAGAAAGGAAGGTGATAATCGAAGACAGCCATCGTTTTGTTCCAATAGGAGTGCCCATCAGCTAGGGAAGATCCCGTACATATACGGAGTAGGTAGGTACATGCGTATACGGGGGATGCAGATACACCGGAATTCGGGAAATCAGGGAGGATAGAACAGGGCAAGTCAGAGCGAGAATGATGATATGTTGGATTCGAAAAATTATTCACAAAATGCCACTAACCTCATCGTCTAGGAATTAATACAAGGGGATTAGAGAGCCGCGAAATCTATGTCGACACCGAAATAAACGACCGAGGACGAAAAAAAGAGGCAAGAAATGTTAAAAGAGATATATCAAGTTCAATCCCAAATCAGCCATCCAGTCGAACCGCCAATGGCAAGCATGAATAGCACGGTCAAAATACCTGCACCAGCCTTGTCGCCTGAAGTTATGTCGTAGTCGAGACCGGGCGGAATTGCCTTTGGGGGCTTATCACCTGCATTCGGGTTTCCTTTACTGGTCCCACCGTCATCGTTAGTGACTGGGGCTGCCACATGCGTGATCAGATTCGCTTGAATGACCTCAAGGGCAGCCATCTGCTGACCGAAGTCTTTCGTCTTATCCCATTTTTGCGCTGTCCACTTCATACCACACACATTCTTATTGATACCACCGGTACAAGTCTTGGCAGCGGCCTGAGCAGAGGCTTTTAGCCGTTTCATGACTATATCGTATGTGAAAGGAGCCATCTGGGCAGTTTGAGCCATCCAGCGGGACAAATATCCTTTGAAAGACCGCTGGTCGACCATGCAAGTATTGACAGTCTCGCAGGCTCTCTCGTACATCACGTCGGGTGGGTCGTGAGAGAAGAAAACACTGGAAGAATTGATGATCCTCTCGGTGCGATCTTTCCATTTAGGATCTCCGGTCTGTTCATAGCATTAGATTGGATAATGTAGTATCGGAAGGCCTCATCAGGTCGAGTTCACTCACCAAATTATACATATTAGCTGCGCCAAGCAAGTATACTCCAGCGTTGTAAGTCCATTCAATCTGGTTGATTGGCTTGCACTCAGTGAGGTCACTAGCTCCATCCCAGAAGCGATACTCGGGGGTCATGAATCCAACCTCGGCAGTCCAGTTCCAGGCCTTCTCAGCCCAATCGTGGTACGTTTGATTGTTGGTGTACTTTGCCAGGCGAGACGCAAGATTGAAAAATCCGCCAGTAGAGATGGTGTTCTTATAATTGTAGCCGTTATTCCATGTAAAGATTTGCCAGCGCAAGCCACCCCCACACGAAGTAGTGTCCCACCGGGGAACTTGAGTGTTGAAGACAGCCTGGGCCATTTCAAGCCACTGAGGTTGGTCTGCTGGTGGGTTTGGGAAGTTCCGCTCCGCTGCAGTCATAGCAGCAAAGCCCCAAAAAACCTGGTCGTCGTTTCCTTCAGTTTTACTCTGGTTGGCCGGCATGAATGCTTTATTCTCTCCCGCCTGCCAGAGCATACCTTGTATCGTGATGTTGTTCCAAGTATCATCGCCCGTGTAGAACCAGTAATCGATAAGGGCGTTGAACATTGCACCGGCCTCCCACCAATAGTAAGGATCCGGCAAATTACCCGGGTTGTCACCGGGGTTCATACCAGTGTAGTAACTCATCATGTTGTTGGCGACCTGTTTGGCTGCTTTTTTGATAGAATCTTTGATCGTCAATTAGTCGTTGCACAGAGAGAGACTGGTGACAGAGTGGAACACTAACCTCCATTCTCAAGATCCAGCTCTATCGCTTGCACAGTTGAAGTACCCAGTAGAGCTACAGCCAGTAGACCCATCCACGAAGGTTGTGATGCATAATTGAACACGCGCATGGCAACTGATATACGCCTTCGCCTGATAGAAAGCGTAACAGAAACTGCTTGCAAGGGTCTCAAGAAGAACAGCTAAGCTTGGATTTCTCAAGGATGCCGTTGAAGGTTGGTAGCGACACGTCTCCAAAAGTCAGTGCAGTTATTGGAAGAAGAGGTATAAAGTGATTATTGATACGACCATGAGGCTCAAAGTCTCGTTAGGATGAATAGTATAGCTTGGCCCCGGTCTTTGGCGAGATGAGGATACTGAGAGACGAAGAAAAGCCGCCCAGCCAGCGTCAAGCTCCCCGAAATGAAAATGAGAAAGAGATGTATTTGTGGGTGGAGTGAGAACCACATTCCAACCGTCTAGGAGCACTGGCATGGTAACAAGGCGTGGTTTCCCAGGCCATTTGCACCTCCTGTAGGGGGAATTGTATGAGTGTACCTTGAACATCCGACTGCATTAAGAAGGAGTCCACAATTGCATTGTAGTTATATCCAAGATTGGATGACAAGATGAGGAGAGTGCAACGCGCAACGTCTCATTTCCATGGTTTCCTTATTGGCGCTCCCGATAAGGGATCGCTGTGGCATTCCAGAGCAGCTGTCAAAAAGATCAATTTGATCCAATCGAGAAGACTGGCGAATCACCGAGAGGGGCATGATTGATCACAGGAGACAGTGGATAAAGGGCGTAGACAGGATGGTCTAGGGCCGCAAACGAACGAGATGCAACAATTGACGCATTCCGAAGTTGTAACTTGTGCCCCTGTCCGGTAGGGCCTACGCTCTATGGCTTGTCCTTCCTTGCACTGGTGAATTAAATGAGTACAATTGTATTCCTATTTTGTCTGCTGTAAGCAAATGCCAGCCGTGTTGAAGGAGTTGTACAGCGCAGGGGTTAAAGCCTACGAGTTCTCGGCATACCACAGGGGGACCCACCCCCTGAGGTACGGAGTACATTGCAAGGAATACTTTCCCGAGCTAGCCTCTAGCCATAATTCTTTCAACAGACTATAATCATGCGAGTCTGTCCATGTGCATAAGAATTGACGTGGTTATTTGCTAAACGAGATGAAAACCGATTGGCGCCTGGAAGCCTCGATACCTGGATGCCTTAATGCCATGGCGCCTGAATATTGAATGCCTGAACCTTATGCCCGAGACATCAGGCATAAACCATCACGAAATCAGACAACATAGTAAAACTTACCGCCTTTCTCACCGCTTATCACTACCCTTTTTTCCTGATCTGCCACAATGAAGCTATTCAGAGATCACCTGATCTGGCAACATAAAATATTTGTTTTTATTCCAGATTCAGATTAACAAAAGATATGCACTACAAAAAGCATACCGCACAAATTCCAAGAGGACTCGCTTTGGAAGAATAGGGAATATGGTCAATTCAAAAATGAGTTTCGATCATTTTCAGGTTTCTCTGTTAGGAAATTACCTTATTCGGAAACGGAGAACATAACAGGTTTGCCGGAGTCCTAGCCTAGAAAGTTGTCGGAGAACACCTACAAACAACCCAATCCCACGGTCGTATAGCTCTTTCATCGAGTTACACAATGTAACTTTTCTATGAACAACCCATCGCATAAATTCTTTCGATCCGAGCTCAACATCACTTTTGGCGTCTGAGGAACCAGAAAAACCAAGTGATCATGTTAAGGAACATGCATAAAATTTGCATTTCACTTGCTTTCAGTGCATGTGCCTGCGCAGTGACTACCGGCTCCGAACCCCTTGTTGCCACTGCTGGTGATATTGCTGCTATCCCGGGATGGTACCTCCAATCATCGACCAAAGTATCAGAAGGGATGGATGTACTATCCATGCCGGGAAAAGATGTCTCCTCATGGAATCGGGTTGGTTCTCGTGGCACAGTTATGGCTGGGCTTATTGAGAACGAGGTATACAACGAGACAGAATTGTTCTACTCGGATAAGATGGAATCTATCGCTGATCCCTCCACGTTCGACGCACCCTGGCTTTATCGAGAAGAGTTCACACTGCACCCATCCGCCGGCAAATATTTTACCCTAAAGACACATGGAATCACATCCAAGGCAGACATATATCTGAACGGAGTGCTCGTTGCGTCAAGTGACGAGCAGCAAGGCTCCTATGGCGGCCATCAGTACGAACTGACCCATCATGTTAAGGAAGGAGCTAATTGTCTTCTCGTTTGTGCATTCCCAACCAACTATCTTCGCGATTTTGCCCAGGGGTTTGTGGACTGGAATCCCTACCCAGCAGACAATGGAACCGGCGTTTGGCGAAATGTGGAGGTTTCTCAGACTGGAGCGGTTTCGATATCGTCGTTCCGCATCCTCACTAATTTTACTCACCCCAATTCTGAGCCTGTGAAGGTCACCTTTCGGACTGATTTGAGCAATTTTGAATCTAGTGGTCAGCAAATAATGATCAACGGCACCGTCGAAGGGCCAGATGGCTCGGTAGCTGTGCAAATTAGCGAGACATTTGACCTGAAGTCAAAAGAGAAAAAGGCGGTGTCTATGAGCGTGTCAATTGTGAACCCTGATATTTGGTGGGCTGCCCTTTGGGGTGAGCAGCCTCTATACACGATACATGCCAGCGCCATCATCCGAAAACCCCAGAAGTCAGTGTCAGACAGTTCAATTCGCCAAAAATTCGGGATTCGCCATGTATCATCGAGATTAAACAAGTCCAATGATACCGAGTTTGCTGTCAATGGCGAGCCCTTCCAGGTCATCGGAGCTGGTTATGGGCCGGATATCTTCTTGCGATTCGATATTCACAGGGTGCAGAATATTTTCGCCTAAATGTTAGATATGGGACTCAATACTGTGCGCTTGGAGGGAAAACAGGAGCACCCAGAACTTTATGATCTCGCAGATAAGATGGGCTTGATGGTCCTGGCGGGATGGGAATGTTGTGACAAATGGGAAGGGTGGAAGGTAAGTCTTCTCATACTCTTGCCGCGACGTTAGAACACTGACAAAGACAGTATAACGACGAGGCCGATGGTGTCAAATGGGGAAAGTCCGACTACCCAGTTGTGAAGGCAGCAATGCTGCATGAGGCAGAGATGATGCAGAGCCATGCTTCGATGCTTGGCTTTTTAGTGGGCTCAGACTTCTGGCCCAATATCCAAGCCACCGAGATCTATTTAGACGCTCTCAAAGTCATGGATTGGCCTAATCCAATCATTGCATCAGCCAGCAAGCGTGGTTACCCCGAAGCTCTTGGGCCATCCGGAATGAAGATGGACGGCCCATACGATTGGGTACCCCCGAATTACTGGTACAACAATGAAGAAGGAGCGGCATCTGGATTTGGATCTGAATTGGGTCCTGGAGTTGGTACCCCTGAGATTGGCAGCCTGAAAAAGTTCATGTCTGGTGCCGAGCTGGAAACACTTTGGAAAGAACCAGATGCAGACCAATATCATATGTCCCGTTATGATTCGCAATTTTACGACCGGAAGCTCTACAACAACGCTCTATTTGCTCGATACGGAGAGCCATCTAGCCTGGAGGACTACATCGTCAAATGTCAGATGACAGATTATGAGGCCACGCGATCCCAGTTTGAAGCTTACGGAACGCAACAAAATGCGACGCGACCTGCCACAGGGATTATTTATTGGATGTTAAATAGCGCCTGGCCGAATCTGCATTGGCAGTTGTTTGATTACTATCTCAGCCCTATGGCAGCCTACTTTGGCACCAAGGTTGGAGCGCGTATGGAACACGTGGCTTATGATTATGAGAGCCAGAAATATTTGGTTGATTAACCACTCGCTAGAAAACAGCGGAAATCGGCACATCAAGGTAGATCTCATTGATTCAAATGGCGAAGAACTCTCCGAGGCCACAGTGGAGAGCAACACAACGCCTCATTCCTCGAAGGTGGTGGCTTCGCTTAACGGAATTAAAACAGTCAAAGATATTGGCTTCCTCCGTCTCACACTCAGTGATACCAAATATGAAGGTTTCCTTAGTCGCAATGTATACTGGCTCTCTCCTACCACGGATGTCTTGGACTGGTCAAACTCTGATTGGTACACCACCCCAGTTACTAAGTTTGCCAAATACACTAAGCTAGAGACACTAAAACCGGCTACTTTGAATGGTTCATTACACAGCCTGGAGTCACCAACAGACGATGGTTTGACTCATGCTGAGGTCCTGCTCGAAAACCAATCTGCAGGGCCGGCAGTTTTCATTCGTCTGAATGCTATCAATGCACTCAAAAGTGTGGAAATTGCGCCGCTTTATTGGTCTGATAACTATGTGACTCTTTGGCCGAAAGAAAATCTGCGGTTAACTGTTGCATTTGAAGGAGATATTCAGCATACTGTGGTTGAAATTACAGGAAGGAATGTGGAGAAAGTGACTCTCAAGGTTTAAGCAGTGAGTTGATATGAATCGTTTCAGATAGCCCAGAGAATGATGTGGGTTTGGATTAAGAGGCAACATCTTGTAATGAAAAATTCTTCAGCGTCTTTTAAGCAACCATTTGATTGGTAGAGGATAATGTTTCTATTCTTGTACATTGTTTCGCTTGCCGCTCCGTTGTGTAGGACTCGGGTGGTGACTTCGCCCTGATATCAAATCTTGATGGCTACTGGTCGCAGTATCCGATCCAGGTCCATATTTAGAATCCGGGCCGTTGGACCAAAAAAACCCAGTCAGGCGCAGATGCGTCTCACTCGATACGAAAAAGGGGGCTGTACCTCTCACTTCGTGTAATTGACATTATGATCAAGCGTCTGAATCGATTGGATGCGTAGATGGCTGAGGGATCCGAATCACACCTGAATCACATCTTGTGGCGACGGTTAGGTAGTAGATTACTAGGTACATAACTGACGTCCACCTGTAGTTCCTGTGTATGCTACAGGTACTTCGTACCGGTTACGGAAGGACTCCACCACCCTATACGGACCAATGACCTTTCTTCGGAAGGTTCGGGTCTATCTTCTCCACTCGTTTAAATTATCACCAGTCGCGAAAATGATACCTAGGCTGAATGTGAATTTCTAATGTAATTTTGTTTTTCATTGGTCAATATTTGCAGGCCTGCCGAAAGGAAAGGTCTCAACTCTGTACAACAACATAGAGAAACGAGCTATAAGCCAATAGGAATTAAGTCGAGACGTGGCCGCTGTTCCCTGCACGTGCCCTCCCCGTGAGGACGGTCTAGGTAGGAACTAGGCCTACCACCCTCTCCAGTCCTTTCTCAGACTTGCGATCACATTTCACCACCTACTCTCTGATACGTTCACTATCGGCACCCTTCTCAAATGACTGGCATTCCATTGGTGCCCGATGGCCCACCTGATTTCGGCGACTTCGCGAAGAATGAAGACGGGGAGGTCGATCTCGAAGCAGTTGTAGAGCCCTGGCATAAGTACGACATCAAAATAACACCGGAAGTTTTTGATCCCATTTGTCTTGGAGAAGTGCTAAATGAGAGATATCTGATTGAGCATAAACTCGGCTTTGGCGGCGGTTCTACTGTCTGGATGGCTTATGACATTCAGGACAAGACAGATGTGGCCCTTCAAGTCATATGTTTAGGGGACTGGGGTGAAAACAAATGCCGCATACAAGATTAAAATTGTCAGAATGTGGAGGATACCTCTCATCTAGTGATGTATCTAAGGACTTTTCTCCTCCCTGGAAACGAACCTAGACATAGGGTTCTAGTATACCCTTTGATGAGTCCATGCATTGATTCTATTTTGTTGAGAAAAATCTCTATGGCTAGTCGCATGTCCGCTGCTCGGCAGTTACTGGAAGCCTTGGAACAACCACATAAAGCAGAAATTGTACACTGTGGTAAGTCAGCCTATCCCTCCCACGAGAACTTATGAGCTCTATCATGTGCAAAATATTTCAATATTCCCCAGAAAAACGGCTTACTGCAACGCAGCTTCTACAGGACCCGTCATTCCGAGCTATTATGGACAGATATGGTTGTTGATCAAATGCTCATTCTATCGCTTCTTGCTTTCCTAGTTTCTTATGCTCTAATTTTATTTCTTCGTCACCAGAGCTGGGTCAACATGCTTCGATTAAACGGGTCGGCACTGGGAATCTAAATCTACGGAATGTCCCTTTCTTGAAAAGCAAACACCTTCAAGATGGGCAAATAAGATAGAGGAAAGAGCTTCCATGGACTCCAGAAGCTTCTAGAACTGTGCTTGCGAGCTGACTTAGAATGGAAGGGAAAAGAGAGTCTATTCTTATCACTAAAAAATTCAGGAATATCTGTTACATGCCAAGTCGTTCAAGGAAAGAGTACATTTGTGTCAAAATTCTAAGCATAAGGAGAGAAGAAGAAAAGGGAAAACTATCTATAAGGGCGTTCCTCCTTCTTATATCCTTCCTATTTACTTATTTGCTTCTAGTACAAAAGCTCGTTTGCCCTTCTTAGAAGAAACGAGGGAAGTCGCTCCTACCTAGATCATTATATAACCCCTAGCTAAGAATACATTTAGTCCCTAAATACAGGCTTTCTATTATTAACGTGGTCATCTAATATTCTATCTTCTTCCGCTACCTTGATCTATTCCTATAGTCACATTAGTAGTCCTGGTTTTACTAGATAGGTATTATAGAATTCCTTAATCTTATCTGGTACATTCCAGAAGTTACTTACTAGATACCATTGTAGATCTAGGTTATATCCTAGCTA
This sequence comes from Penicillium roqueforti, assembly GCF_015533775.1. Classification (NCBI taxonomy): domain Eukaryota; kingdom Fungi; phylum Ascomycota; class Eurotiomycetes; order Eurotiales; family Aspergillaceae; genus Penicillium; species Penicillium roqueforti. Next base: position 95,842 of record NW_024067614.1, read on the forward strand.
TTAAACCCTATACTGTAATTTCTAGTAGTAAGTCCTAATATTAAGG